>NC_053389.1:491800566-491960781 GCF_905171765.1 Bufo bufo
ATATAACATGAACAAATTTAGCGAATTCACGAATATTTGACAAATATTCGTCCATATATTCGTGAAATATCGCAAATTTGAATATCGCCCCTGCTTCTCATCACTAGTGTTCATGCATATGCTCTTTTAATATGCACACTGTACAATGCACATAAGACACATGGTACAACATACTATGTATGTCAGCAGTTATTGTTTACTCTGGGTGATACTGTGAATACTTTTATTATTTATTAACAATGATAAAAGCATACCATTATCTATATGTACAGTATGTAACCTATTCTTTCTGATATACTCTTTTCTACCATACTTTTGCACAATTTTGGAAACCTACTGTCATTTTTTTCTCCAGTGTATACTGTCAATTATACTACTGAACGATGAATAAGCAAGGGGCATAATTAACACATAGTCATGTTGGAACACCCTTTTAATAAAATCTAAGAGAAAAGTTTGCCTCTATTAAAAATATCAAATAGAAATATACTGTATTTTACATTTTGTAACAGTCTATTTTGTAAATGACCTATTGATTACTCCTCTATCTCTGTAAAACACCTTATCCATTCTTTAATCCATCACTATTTCAATTACATTTCACAATTTCCATTTCATTCCCATTGACTTTTAAGTGGATTTGCAACCTATAAGCCCACTAAATAGCCTTAACAGACACCTATTCTTTGTGTAATAAGAGGTCATTTTGTCAGGGTCAGAGATTTGAATATAAAACAAATATGCTGTAAGAATAGTTTAGGAAATAGATATTACAATTTAATCATTCATTTGACATTCAATAGAACTGAAAATTCAAAAAAAAAAAAAAATCAGAAAAAGCTCTAGTAATATGCTAGGCATGAAGTAAAAATACTGATGACAAAATTAACATTTAAGTATTGGATATTGCCATTTTACATAGATGTCATTACTGTCTCAATCATTATGTTAAAAATTCACTGAACTTTTTCAGGGACTAATACAAACTAAAAAAACAGGATCCTGTAAAAAACAACAACAAAAAAAACAAAAAACGGTTCCTATGCAATCCTATGCATAACTGATGCACTTTTTTTTACAGGTTCCTGTTTTTTTCTTCTCTTCTTCTGACGGATCAGAAGAATGGAAAGCTAAACACTGAGGTGAACTGAGCCTTATTGGTATACCTTAAAATAATTAGTTTCCCAGAATCATCAGTATTTTAATAAAAATAGTTTTGTTTTGCCTCCTAGTACTTCAGAGTCCATCAAGGTGGTATGATCTATAGAACTATCATTCTAAAGAGGATGAGAAAAAGAGGATAAAAGTTCAAGCACACATTTGTAGTCAGCTCACCTGGCTTCTTAACTGTAGTCCTCTGGGTGCACGGAAAATAGCTAGAAAGCTTAAAAAATCAAGAATGGAATATCAAGGACTCCTGTGAGCGGTGTAAAAGCTTCTATACTTCCGCAGCGCTTTACAGCCATTAGCATTGGGCTGTCCCCAATGGAGTCACAATCTAAGTTCCCTCTCAGTATGTCTTTGGAGTTTGGGAGGAAACCAGAGTACTCAGAGGAAACCCACTCAAAAAGTGGGGGAACATACAAACTCCATGCAGATGTTCACCTTGGTTGGATTCAAACCTAAGACCCAGCGCTGCAAGACATAAGTGCTAACCAGTGAGTCATATTAAATAATGCATGTATTTTTGTGTACGCGTTTGGATCATAGCATGTTTGATTAAGATCTTAATCATGCTAAAGTATATATTCTTTTTTTCAAATAGAGGATAAAGTAGAGAGCAAAACCTATTATATTCCTCAACTGAACTGGCCTTGTTCATAGCAAAGAGAGAAAAAAAACTATAATTCATCTCTGTAAAAGTTATTTGCATCACTAAATATTTCAGGAGATCCTACATATGTAGACAAATCATCAGGATGTTATTAGGCTAAAGATAAAACTTAATTATAGTAAGAGCTACATGTTTCAGCGTGATTGGTGTATAACATTGACTGCACCTAGTAGAAGTTATTTACACACTAGCAGAAGGACCTGGCTTCGCATGGGTATATTTCATTAATTTCATTTTATGTTTCCTTGTGTCGTAAAAAGATATCAACAGTTTCCCCCATAACAGTGACCTCTACAGTACCCACCCCTTTAACATTGACCTCTACAGTGGCTGCCCCTTTAACATTGACCTGCACAGTGCCTGCCCCTTTAACAGTGACCTCCACAGTGCCTGCCCCTTTAACAGTAACCTCCACAGTGCCCACCCCTTTAACAGTGACCTCCACAGTGCCCGCCCCTTTAACATTGACCTCCACTTTAACAGTTACCTTCACAGTGCCCGCCCCTTTAACAGTGACCACCACTTTAACAGTGACCTTCATAGTGCCTGCCCCTTTACCAGTGACTTCCACAGTGCCCGCCCCTTTAACAGTGACCTCCGCACTGCCTCCCCCTTTAATAGCGACCTCCACATTGCCAGTCCCTTTAATAGTGACCGCCCCTTTAACAGTGAACTCCACAGTGCCCGCCCCTTTAACAATGACTTCTACAGTCCTGCCCCTTTAACATTAACCACCCCTTTAACAGTGACTTTCATAGTGGCTGCACCTTTAACAGTGACTTCCACATTGCCCGCCCCTTTAACAATGACCTCCACAGTGACCACCCCTTTAATAGTGACCTCCACAATACTCATCCCTTTAATAGTGACCGCCCCTTTAACAGTGACCTCCACAGTGCAGCCCTCTTTAACAGTGACCTCCACAGTGCCCGCCCCTTTAACATTGACCACTTCTTTAACAGTGACCTCCACAGCGCCCACCCCTTTAACATTGACCACCCCTTTAACAGTGAACTCCACAGTGCCCGCCCCTTTAACAGTGAACTCCACAGCGCCCATCCGTTTAATAGTGGCGCCTGCCCACCATGCATGTATCAGTGTAGTTGTGCCGTCATACGTCATATGACTGAATATTTAAGGACCTGCGAACTGCTAAAACCTGTAATAAGTTGTTATGGCAACCTGGAGTAGGACCTGCGAGCTTCTATTGGCTAATAAGGGACATGTGACCATGTAAATGGCATTTCGGATTTAAGTGAAAGGCTTGCTGGCTTCAATTGGCTAATGCAGGTCATTTTTTGGGAATATCTCAGGAACGGTAAGTCCTAGAGAGCTGAGACCTAAAACCTTCCCGGACACCTGATGTACCTGTGTGCCAAATTTGGTGAAGATCGGTCCAGTCGTTTGGTCGCTCAAAAAGAACTTCCAGACAGACATCTACACAGACAGAAACTAATTTTTATATATATGAGTTAGCTCTTCCCCTCACATTAAATCACTGCCACTACCCAATCGAATTACAAAACCTCACTATGACATGTTTTGTTGCTATTGGTTCAGATTCAATCCTCGGCATGTGGAAAGAACATCATGCAAAGCTTGGAAACACAAGACTCCCCCCTCCCCCCATAACATCGCAGCCCTGCCTTTTGCCAGTATAATAATTAAATGTCACTATGACATGTATTATTAGTAGTGTTGATCGAGCAACAAAGTGCTCGGGTGCTCGAGTAGAACACTTTGCGATGCTCGGGTGCTCTACAGAGCACCCGAGCACAATGGAAGTCAATGGGAGAAACCGAGCATTAAACCAGGCACCTCCTGCTCTGAAGAGGGGACGGTGCCGAGTCCCACTGAGGTCTATGCAGAAGATTGTTGTACAGTGAGGGAATCCCCCAGTGTGAGTCTCTGGCTTAGGAGTCCCTGCTCTGACTCCATATATAGCTATGTACATATATGGAGTCAGTGATTGGGGACACCCAGTGTATTTAAATATAATTTAGCCTCTATTTCTGAAAAGTTTCTGCTGGGATTTGAACTCACAATTTTCTACATTAGAGGCAAGGACTTTAACCACTCAGCTATAAAGCTGAATGATAAGCTACGTCAGAAAAAACTCATAGTAGTTTGTCATGTAGTAAATATTCCTATACAGTATTTCATATTTTAGTGCAGGTTAACATGTAGCTAGAGATGGCCTTGCGGTTCGCCCATCAGTCGTTTTGCAGCGAACTTTTCTCGTTCGCGATGCGCCATATTCTTTTGCATTGCCCTGAACTTTGACCCAGGACACATCTATCAGGTGGGACAGGACAGCCAATTGAGACATTTCAGCACATGGACACACCCCCACCCTATAACAGAACCCGATCTGGCAGCCATTTTACATTCTCTGTTTTGCCAGTGTAGGGAGAGGTTGCTGTGTGGAGCAGGGACACACTGTTAGGGTCCATTCACATGTCCGTGTGTGTTTTGCGGATCCACGGAATTCGTGGATCCGCAAAACACGGACATCACCGGCACATAATAGAAAATGCCTATTCTTGTCCGCAATTGTGGACAAGAATAGGACATGTTCAATTTTTTTCGGGATCGGAATTGCGGACCCGGAAGTGCGGATCCACAATTCCGGATCCGGGCAGCACATCGCGCTGCCCCATAGAGATGAATGGGTCCGTAATTCCGTTCCGCAAAATGTGGAACGAAATTGCGGATGTGTGAATGGACCCTCAGGGACACCAAATGCTAGCTAATAAGGCCACAAAAGTCCTTTTAAGGACTGGTATAGGTGTGCTATCGATAGGTGTGATAAACTGAGGGGTGTGATATAATATATTTTCTAACATAGAAAGTATATTATTGTGCATTTGTATTGTGCAGCAGTTGTGTGCGGTTCTGCTGCGATACTGTAGCTATATATAGGGACAAACGCTATTTGAATAACTAATTGCAACTGGTGTGATATACCTGTAATGTACGTTCTAACATAGTAAGTATATTATAGTGCATTTGTATTGTGCAGCAGTTGTGTGCAGTTTTGGACAAATGTTTTTGGAACAAATATTTGCAACTGGTGTGATATACCTGTTGCCCCCCAAAAAACTGATTGAGGGGTGCGATATACCTGCTTCCACAAAATACTGATTAAGGGGTTTGATAAACCTGCTTAGACAAAATACTGATTGATGGGTGCGATATACCTGCTTCTACAAAATACTGATTAGGGGTTCTATATACCTGTCTCCACAAAATACTGATTGAGGAGTGCGATATAACTGCTTCTAAAAAATACTGATTAGGGGTTCTATATACCTACTTCCACAAAATACTGATTTATGGGTGCGATATACCTGCTTCCACAAAATACAGATTGAGGGGTGCGATATACCTACTTCCACCAAATATTGATTCAGGTGTTTTATATACTGGTTTCCAAAAAATACTGATTGAAGGGTGCGATATATACCTGCTTTTACAAGATACAGATAAAGGGGTTCTATATACCTGCTTCTACCAAATACAGATAAAGGGGTTGTATATACCTACTTCCACAAAATACTCATTAAGGGGTGTGATATACCTGCTTCCACCAAATATTGATTGAGGCCTGCGATACACCAACTTCCACAAAATACTGATTGAGGGGTGTGATATACCTGCTTCTACAAAATATTGATTAAGGGATTCTATATACCTGCTTCCACAAAATACTGATTAAGGGGTTGTATATACCTACTTCCACCAAATACTGATTGAGGGGTGCAATATACCTGCTTCTACAAAATACTGATTATAGGCTTCTAAATACCTTGTTCCACAAAATTTTGATTGAGGGGTGCGATATACCTGCTTCCACCAAATATTGATTGAGGCCTGCGATACACCGGCATCCACAAAATACTGATTGAGGGGTATGATATACCTGCTTCCACTAAATATTGATTTAGGTGTTTTATATACCTGTTTCCACAAAATACTGAATTGGGGGTTGCGATATACCTGCTTTCACAAAATACTGATTAAGGGGTTTGGTATACCTGCTTTCACAAAATACAGATGTAATGACCGGCGTCACGCAAAGGGAGGGAAATGGGAAGGCCCTGTCCAAGGGAGAGGGAAAGGTGGCGACCCCTGACTCACCTTGCGGCTCGCACCTGACTGCCCTGACGTCCCTAGACGGGTTCCTCACCCGTACGCCGATCATGTGCCTAAACCCTGGCTTTCCCTAAGATAAGCCCTGTGTAGTGAACGGGGCGGTGGGATCACTAGTCCGCGCCACTGACACTAAAGGAAAACACCAAGGAGAGGACAGACAATACAGACAAAACATATAATCCCAGATGGGCGACAACAGCAGACCACCAAGGCCCACAGGGATCCGGAGGGTAACACTCTGGAACAACAACCAGGGAACACAGTTACACAGCTCCAGTGGGTCAGTATAGAAGTCCAGGCAGAAAGCTCTATATCTGGCAACCAGAGAAGTGTGAGATGGGAATATAAGGAGGTTGGGAGTGCTGGACAAGAAACAGCTGAGGAGAAGGAGCTACGGATCCCTGAGTGAGCCAAAAAGGGTTGCAAGGCAAACCCAGAAAGCTACCATAAAGAAACAGCACTATGTTTCTACATAGAGCGCGCAGCCACCCGCTGCGACTTCCTGACCCCGGGTATAACGGAGTCAGGCGTGGCTCTTGACACCCTCGTGACAACAGATTGTGGGGCGTGATATACCTGCTTCCACCAAATATTGATTCAGGTGTTCTATGTACCTGAAAATAATGCACTATAATAATAGATGCAAGCATAACATATGGACTAAGCCCTGATATTGATCAAATAAGGATAAAATCTGAGACCTTAATCAAGGTTGCCTATCGAGTGAGGGCTTAGTCCATATGTTATGCTTGCATCTATTATTATAGGGCATTATTTTCTGTGACTGTATAAATGTAGTCAAGCATAGGGTTTTGGCCCCTAACTAGGCACAGGTTCCGTACGGGGCGGGTGCTCTGTGTCTGCTAGGCAGCCAATGTACTAGCCCCCCTCCTTGGCATCGCTGTGAGGGAATTATAATCAGGGTCACTAGTATATTGTTACAATAGCAAGGAAAAATAAATGGTTCTATGTGTCAAAGTCGCAAACTAAGCAGCAGTCCTGGGAATAGGAGTCGATCCAGCCTCCTTATCACATGCAATCAATAAACCAGAGTCCAGGTCCGCGCTTCAAAGGAGATATAGTTTGGAAACACCTTGTTAAAGGAAAGCGCAGTTTAAATCGTATCCCACGCTGAAACTTCCCCACAGGCACACGCCACACTGCCGACCGAAACTTCACAGGACAGCGGTAATCCTTCAAAAGATCAGCAACATAGTGCAGTACCCGTGAATATGTCAAAGAATAAAGGCTTTATTATACTCACAACAGCACCGCTAGAAATCAGCATATAAAATCATCTGAAATATCGCTGCCCGACCCGGGTTTCGCCCAAAGGCTTCGTCAGGGGCTGTACATAGGTAAGTGCCGGTGTCTATTTATGCATCCAGGCAAGTGCTTCCTTGTCAGGAATTAACCCTATCATGTCCAGCAAAGCACCTTATAAGGTCATTAACATCAGCAGTGATCCCATATTATTTCAAAGTATCCCACATAACAATGAAGGTACATATATATATAAAATACATATAAAAAAACACATCTATATAAAAGTTCATAAATACATTCATCATAATACATCACTTCTAGAAAAACCTTAACATATAAAATTCCATATCCAGGATAAAATGAGTTTAATAATCCTGCAAAAAAGACATTCTCATGGTAATCACAAACATAGAAAAATCACACGCACAAGAAAAGAACCAGGATATCTAATATATAAAAAAAATCGCATAAATTGAACAAAAAAATCACTGCCCTAATATCCCACTCTATATTAAGCCCCTTGGGCTGGAGACAATCAATGTCAGAAATCCATTGCGCCTCTTTTTTATTAATCTGTTTGACTGGGTCGCCTCCTCTCCAGAATCTTGTCACTTTTTCCACCCCTAAAAATTTTAGACCTGTTGGGTTCTTTTGGTGAACATTTTTAAAATGTGCAGAAAAACTATGGGTTTCTAAACCTTTTTTAATATTTCTAATGTGTTCACCAATCCTAATTTTTTATTTACACAGGGTCCTCCCCACATAATATAAGCCACAGGGACACTCCAGAACATATATGACCCCCGCTGTTTCACAGGACATATTCCCTTTGATTCTGAACGAATTTTTATCTGTCCCCACTATAACTTTATTGGCATTCCTGGTCTTTTTGTCTGCACTAGTTCTATTCTTACACCAACTGCAAAAACCGCACCATGTGAACCGGTCTGTAACAGCATTGGGTTTGGACTGTTTACCAATATAGCTGTGCACCATTTTATTCCTCAAACTAGGTGTTTTTCTAAAAATGAAAGGGGGGTGACTGAGTATAGAATCACCAATTACTGGATAATTTTTTAGTATGTCCCAATTTTTTGGGATAACTTTTTTTATTTGTGGGCAGAAAATGGAATTTATATTTATCTTCCTTAACCTCTGTTTTATTTTTTATCCTACTGACATCTTTGATACTTTTATTAACCTTAACCTCTTCTCTCTGTTTGTCTAATAGCTCCGGAACATAGCCTTTTTCTTTAAATCTAGTCAATATTATATTACTTTGCTCTTCATAATCCTTTATATCAGTACAATTACGTCTAATCCGTTGAAATTGGCCCTTAGGGATGTTATTAATCCATGGATCATAATTGTAGCTATTTTTATCTATATATCTGTTTCTATCAGTGGGTTTAAAATATGTGATAGTGTGGATCTTATTCAAGGAAATCTCAAGATCTAAAAACTGAACTTTGTCTTTACTGATGTTTTCCGTGAAAACAATGTTCCAGCTGTTATCATTTATATAAGACAAAAACTCTTTTGTAGATGACTCATCCCCTTGCCATATACACAGGCAATCATCGATATATCTCTTCCATAAACAAAGATTGCCTTTTATCATAGGGATGTAAGCCTTGGAATCTATATATTTATATTCCCAGTAAGAATTTTAATCCCTTATTTAGGACCTTCTTCTCATTGTCCGTCAGGCTATAGGAGCTGAGGTTATATATTCCTAAATCTTCTCCCGTCCCTTTTTCGCTAGTGGGCTTATTTTTTCTTTTCCCCCCTCTTTTTCCCCTACATCTTTCTGCTTCCTTTTCGGGGTGCTCGGGACGTCTATTTCGATCTCCTGGATTATCGCTGGAATTACACCTTTGACGCACGCATGGGGAAAATTTTCTTCATCTATAGAGCGTGCAGCTCCCATTGGTACTACCTCATTTATTTTATCATCTTTTTTGTGTGAATTGTTAGGGTAGCTGTATGGCTGAGGGGGCGATCCTGTCCTATTGCTATATCTATTATCCTGGTGTCTATATGGTCTCCTTGCTCCACCCTGTCCCTGATATCTCTGGTAATTCCCCTGACCTGAATGATAATTTCCATGGTGGCGACCCTACCATCTATAGCTATTGTTATAGTTGTTGTGATAGTTGTTGTATCTGTGATGCTGGTATGTCGGTGTATACGGGCCTCTATAAGCATGGGGATCTCTATAAGAACCTGTATTTCCTTGATGTTGATGGTAATTAGGTCTCATACTATATGGTTCCCTATATGCTCTTGGAGGACCTTGATGGTAATCAGGATTATAGCCGTCCCTATATGGGCCATTATTTATCCTTCCTTGATAATCCAGCTGTTCAGTTTTCCCTTTCCAGGGTGAGGCAGCCGTGGCAACAGTGGGTTTATCAGCTGTTTCCTTTCTAATCTCCTTTTTTTCCTTCCACTTATATATCGAATTCCTCTCATAATCATCAAGTACTTTCAGATATTTCTTTTGCTTTTTCTTTTTAACCTCTTGTTCAACCTTCATAATCTCTTTTTGGCATTTCTGTGATAATTCTGCATATTCAGGTATATTAACAAACGGTATTAATTTCCATTTAATATCCTCAATTTTACTACATAATAATTTGAGCTTATTTTTCCTTCTTTCAATAATTAATCTCATTGCATTGAAACCACACGAATTCAAAAAACACTCCCACTCATTAAGATCCTCATCATCATCTGAATTAAATTGCAGTTGCCATCTTAAACCTTCAGGAATTTTTTCTTCCACCAAAATTTTTTCTAAAGAGATTACGTCCCAGATGGTTCTAATTTCTCGTACCATCAGAGATTCCAATTCCTCAAAAATTTCATCCAAATCATTTGTCTCTTTAGTCTCCTGTTTACCACAGAAGACTTCCTGTACATTAAGATGTCAAAGTCGCAAACTAAGCAGCAGTCCTGGGAATAGGAGTCGATCCAACCTCCTTATCACATGCAATCAATAAACCAGAGTCCAGGTCCGCGCTTCAAAGGAGATATAGTTTGGAAACGCCTTGTTAAAGGAAAGTGCAGTTTAAATCGTATCCCACGCTGAAACTTCCCCACAGGCACACGCCACACTGCCGACCGAAACTTCACAGGACAGCGGTAACCCTTCAAAAGATCAGCAACATAGTGCAGTACCCGTGAATATGTCAAAGAATAAAGGCTTTATTATACTCACAACAGCACCGCTAGAAATCAGCATATAAAATCATCTGAAATATCGCTGACGACCCGAGTTTCGCTCAAAGGCTTCGTCAGGGGCTGTACATGGGTAAGTGCCGGTGTCTATTTATGCATCCAGCAAAGTGCTTCCTTGTCAGGAATTAACCCTATCATGTCCAGCAAAGCACCTTATCAGGTCATTAACATCAGCAGTGATCCCATATTATTTCAAAGTATCCCACATAACAATGAAGGTACATACATATATAAAATACATATAAAAAAACACATCTATATAAAAGTTCATAAATACATTCATAATAATACATCACTTCTATAAAAACATATAAAATTCCATATCCAGGATAAAACAAGTATAATAATCCTGCAAAAAAGACATTCTCATGGTAATCACAAACATAGAAAATCACAAACATAGAAAAATCATGAGCACAAGAAAAAGAACCAGGATATCTAATATATAAAAAATCGCATAAATTAAAAAATAAAAAAAACACGAAATATTCTGATAGAGACCAAAAAAAGGCTACGTTGCTGCCCTAATATCCCACTCTATATTAAGCCCCTTGGGCTGGAGACAATCAATGTCAAAAATCCATTGCGCCTCTTTTTTATTAATCTGTTTGACTGGGTCGCCTCCTCTCCAGAATCTTGTCACTTTTTCCACCCCTAAAATTTTTAGACCTGTCGGGTTCTTTTGGTGAACATTTTTAAAATGTGCAGAAACACTATGGGTTTCTAAACCTTTTTTAATATTTCTAATGTGTTCACCAATCCTAATTTTTAATTTACGCAGGATCCTCCCCACATAATATAAGCCACAGGGACACTCCAGAACATATATGACCCCCGCTGTTTCACAGGACATATTCCCTTTGATTCTGAACTCATTTTTATCTGTCCCCACTATAACTTTATTGGCATTCCTGGTCTTTTTGTCTGCACTAGTTCTATTCTTTCACCCACTGCAAAAACCGCACCATGTATACACTAGTATATTGTTGCTTATTGTACCTGCAAGCAAAGCACCCGTCCTTAATATCCTTGGCCACTGCATTGTAAGGATACTCCGTAAATACACTCTACATCCATCTGCAATCTACACGTCTGTTGGCGGTAAGACTGTATCATACTAATTTGTGCTCCCTCCTCAGGCGACTAGAGTGGATGACAAGTGAATAGTAGGGTGTGTTGACAGCGGCTCAGTCTATTGATTTTTTTCACTGGTTTTGGTGTTTTTAACTCTACTGATTTATTTTATGGCATACCTAGTAAAAGTTATATTTTAGAATATGAGATTACCTTGTCCACACAGGAATTTTTGAGATATTTGGAAGTGTGACTATACACCTTGGCAAGTCTAATCAAATTGCACTGAGGTGCTGGATTGATTTTGGTCCAATTTTGATAACAGATATGGCTGGTTTTCTCAGCACAGGCTTCAATCCAGAAAATTTGATCACTGAGGCCAAGGAAGTCTTTTCTGACAAAAACTTTTGTCAAAAGAAATATACACCATCCTTTGGGGTAGCTTTTAAAGAATTGGACAACATTTATAGAGAACAAATTGTATCATGGTGGGAAGTTCAGAGTTTACAAAATTACCTTGAGCATAATATTGTCCTGAGAGGCCTCAGGATTAACCTGACCCCGGCAGCAAGATGCAGGAATGCCTCCTTGATGACTAAGTGGGAGCAGGAGGCGACAAGCAGTTCCCTTCGCTTCATGAAAATTCTGTTAGAGCAAGAACGTTTAACCCTAGAGAATCTTGACGTCAAATTAAAAGAGCAAATTGACATCACTCAATCTTTTTCTCAGAAAGCAGAATTTATAGCAAAATAGAAGCAACTACAATCTGGGTTAGAACGGTTCCAATACCACCTAAAAGAAAGGAAGCACAAACAATTTATTAGGGACCTGGCTGACTTCAGGGAAAATAAGGCCTACACATTGATGAGTGGTAGAGGATGGATAGAAGATGTGGATAGTGAGCTGTCTACAACTGAAACAGAACATTACGATTCTGACAAAGAACTTAATACAGGACCTTCTAACCACAATAAAAAAATATCAAGGAAGGGGGAGGGGTTGAGGTAGGAGAAATTACAGAGGCAACAACAGAAGCAATCAGAATTTTTTAGACCCAAACCCATCCTACCCCCTACGCAACCGCACCCAACCAACATAGGCCCTAAAGCCAGTAGACATAAACCTGCCCTACCCCCTGCGCAACTACACTCAATTAACCTAGGCCCAAAAGTGATTAACCTGTCATCTCATCTCCTAACCCTCGCTGAGTTACAAATATTGGACAAAGGTCTCACCTTTGTCCCTACGGCAAAATTTTGTTTGTTTAAAACCATAGTGGATATTAACCTCTTCGCAAGAAAGTTAAGGTGGTTTAAACACTACTCTAATATTGAAAAGAAACAGACCCTTTAAATGGGCATCCCGAGAGAAATGGTAGGAGATGTTTATTACAGAGTTTGGCGGCCCCTAACATGGGAGAATTGGGTGAAAGGCCGTTCACTTCATTAAAGAAAAAAAGTACAAAAATGCCCCTGATAGGGGATACAAATTGTATCGATGTCTTTTTAAACTTGGTTAGCTCGGAATTGGAGACATTACATTTACATAATGCTCCCTCAAATTGCACCCCAGATGAGCTGAAGGCCCTCAAAGAGCTTGCGGACAATAACAAAATAGTGATCAAGCCCTCTGACAAAGGGGAAAAAACGGTCATTCTTGATACATCCCAGTACATAGAAATCTGTGAAACATTATTGGCCACCCCAGGGGGTTATGAAACTCTGACAAAGGATCCCACCATTGAATATGAACAGGAATTGAAAAACATCTTGGATTCAGTCAAAGGGAATAAAAACTGATTAACCTAGATGAGTATGATTTTCTTTTCCCACAATACCCTTGGATAGCGACCTTCTATTGCCTTCCAAAGGTACACAAAGGCCATAAACCATTGAAGGGACGTCCAATCGTCTCGGGAATTGATAACCTGAGTCAAAATATAGGCATCTATATCAACAAGATCTTGTCTCCCTTTGTACTCTCACTTCCATTGTATGTTAGAGACATGGGTAGGGATGAGCGAACCCGAACTGTATACCCGAATTTTGGGGTGTCCGTGACACGGACCCGAACCCGAACATTTTCATAAAAGTCCGGGTTCGAATTCGGTGTTCGGCGCTTTCTTGGCGCTTTTTGAAAGGCTGCAAAGCAGCCAATCAACAAGCATCATACTACTTGCCCCAAGAGGCCATCACAGCCATGCCTACTATTGGCATGGCTGTGATTGGCCAGTGCAGCATGTGACCCAGCCTCTATATAAGCTTGGGTCACGTAGCGCTGCACGTCACTCTGCTGATACAAGTGTAGGGAGAGGTTGCAGCTGCGACGTTACGGCGAGATTAGGCAGTGATTAACTCCTCCAAAAGACTTCATTCAGTGATCGATCTACAGCTGTGGATCATTGAACTGCTGCTATTCAATTGCTCAGTGTTTTTAGGCTGCCCAGAGCGTTTTTCAGTCACTTTTTTCTGGGGTGATCGGCGGCCATTTTGTGGCTTGTGGTGCGCCAGCACAAGCTGCCACCAAGTACATTTAACCATCAATAGTGTGGTTATTTTTTGCTATATCCTACATCAGGGTCAAGCTTTCATCAAGTGCATTTAACCATCAATAGTGTGGTTATTTTTTGGCCATATACTACATCAGGGGCAAGCTGAGCCTGTTACCCAAGTGCATTTAACCATCAATAGTGTGGTTATTTTTTGCTATATCCTACATCAGGGTCAAGCTTTCATCAAGTGCATTTAACCATCAATAGTGTGGTTATTTTTTGGCCATATACTACATCAGGGGCAAGTTGAGCCTGTCACCCAGCGCCTAAAAAATAGGCCTCACATTTATATTCATCCAAATCTGTCATTACTGTTTTAGCTGGTCAAGTTATTTAGTGTCCGTCAAAGCACAGTTTTTGTTCTGGGTTGAAATACAATTCCCAATTTTGAAATTCTCAAAATTAGTGGTTTCTGCTGTATCAGGCCTACTTTAAATCTATCCCTAAAAGGGTATATTAGATTGAAGGTGCTGATAGGGTAATTCTCAAGAACTTCACACACACGCTACAGTGCAGATCCAAGTCTAATTCTGTCCGTAAACGTATACCTGTCACCCAGCGCCTAAATAATAGGCCTCAAATTTATATTCAGCTAAATCTGTCATTACTGGTGTGCCTGTATTAGTGTAATACGGTACCTAAATAGATAGCCAGATAGTGTTAGGTGTCTGTAAAAAAAGGCCTGAATTTTAATTCAATACATTGGCCCGAATAATATTTTTCTTATTGTGGTGAACGGTAACAATGAGGAAAACATCTAGTAAGGGACGCGGACATGGTCGTGGTGGTGTTAGTGGACCCTCTGGTGCTGAGTAGTGTTGAGCGCGAATATTCGAATTGCGAATTTTTTTCTCGAATATCGCAATTTCGAGATTTCGCGAATATTTAGAATATCGTTCTATATATTCGCGAAATCGAATATTCTTTTTTTTTCTTTTTTTTTTTATAATATTTTTTTCTTTCCCACTTCCCTAAAGTTGTTCTTACCTGTCCTTTGGATTCCTGGCTTCCTGGCTGCTCCAGTCAGTGGCGTTTTCAACTTGCTGCTATATTCCATATTAGCTAAATTACAATCTAATCTATATGTGTATTTTACGAAATTTCGCAATAGTCGCAATTGCGATGCGAGTAATATAACACGAAATATTCGCATAAAGATTTCAACTTAGCACTGCTATACTCCATATTCTAGCCTAATATGGAATATAGCTGTGCTAAGTTAGCACTGCTATATTCCATATTAGGCTAGAATATGGAGTATAGCAGTGCTAAGTTGAAATCTTCATGCGAATATTTCGTGTTATATTAGTCGCATCGCAATTTCGACTTTTTCAAATGTTCTTAATATTGCTCTAACTTCGTCTTTTTGAAATTTCGTAATATTGCTCTAACTTCGTCTCTTAGAATATTACGAATATTCTAAAAGACGAAGTTAGAGCAATATTACGAAATTTCGTAAAATACACATATTAGCCTAGCCATAGTCATTAGCATAGGAACGTTGCCTTATACTATCAAGATAAATTTTCGCAATATGCGAAAAAATAATTTCGCGATAATTGGAATAATTGCGAATATTCGATTTCGACGAATATAACACGAATATTCATGCGAATATTCGCGAAATATTGCGAAATCGAATATGGCACCTCCCGCTCATCACTAGTGCTGAGAGAGGACGTGGCCGTTCTGCCACAGCCACACATCCTAGTGTACCAACTACCTCAGGTCCCAGTAGCCGCCAGAATTTACAGCGATATTTGGTAGGTCCCAATGCCGTTCTAAGGATGGTAAGGCCTGAGCAGGTACAGGCATTAGTCAATTGGGTGGCCGACAGTGCATCCAGAACGTTCACATTATCTCCCACCCAGTCTTCTGCAGAAAGCGCACAGATGGCGCATGAAAACCAAGCCCATCAGTCTGTCACATCACCCCCATGCATATCAGGGAAACTGTCTGAGCCTCAAGTTATGCAGCAGTCTCTTATGCTGTTTAAAGACTATGCTGGCAGGGTTTCCCAAGGGCATCCACCTAGCCCTTCCCCAGCGGTGGAAGACATAGAATGCACTGACGCACAACCACTTATGTTTCCTGATGATGAGGACATGGGAATACCACCTCAGCACGTCTCTGATGATGACGAAACACAGGTGCCAACTGCTGCGTCTTTCTGCAGTGTGCAGACTGAACAGAAGGTCAGGGATCAAGACTGGGTGGAAGACGATTCAGGGGACGATGAGGTCCTAGACCCCACATGGAATGAAGGTCGTGCCACTGACTTTCACAGTTCGGAGGAAGAGGCAGTGGTGAGACCGAGCCAACAGCGTAGCAAAAGAGGGAGCAGTGGGCAAAAGCAGAACACCCGCCGCCAAGAGACTCCGCCTGCTACTGACCGCCGCCATCTGGGACCGAGCACCCCAAAGGCAGCTTCAAGGAGTTCCCTGGCATAGCACTTCTTCAAACAATGTGCTGACGACAAGACCCGAGTGGTTTGCACGCTGTGACATCAGAGCCTGAAGCGAGGCATTAACGTTCTGAACCTTAGCACAACCTGCATGACCAGGCACCTGCATGCAAAGCATGAACTGCAGTGGAGTAAACACCTTAAAAACAAGGAAGTCACTCAGGCTCCCCGTGCTACCTCTTCTGCTGCTGCCGCCTCGGCCTCTTCTGCTGCTGCCGCCGCCTTGGCCTCTTCCTCCGCCTCTGGAGGAACGTTGGCACCTGCCGCCCAGCAAACATGGGATGTACCACCTACACCACCACCTGCGTCACCAAGCATCTCAACCATGTCACACGGCAGCGTTCAGCTCTCCATCTCACAAACATTTGAGAGAAAGCGTAAATTCCCACCTAGCCACCCTCGATCCCTGGCCCTAAATGCCAGCATTTCTAAACTACTGGCCTATGAATTGCTGTCATTTAGGCTGGTGGACACACACAGCTTCAAACAGCTCATGTCGCTTGCTGTCCCACAGTATGTTGTTCCCAGCCGGCACTACTTCTCCAAGAGAGCCGTGCCTTCCCTGCACAACCAAGTATCCGATAAAATTAAGTGTGCACTGCGCAACGCCATCTGTGGCAAGGTCCACCTAACCACAGATATGTGGACCAGTTAGCACGGCCAGGGACGCTATATCTCCCTAACTGCACATTGGGTAAATGTAGTGGCGGCTGGGCCCCAGGCGGAGAGCTGTTTGGCGCACGTCCTTCCGCCGCCAAGGATCGCAGGGCAACATTCTTTGCCTCCTGTCTCCTCCTCCTCCTACTCAGCTTCCTCCTCCTCTTCTTCCACCTGCTCATCCAGTCAGCCACACACCTTCACCACCAACTTCATCACAGCCCGGGGTAAACGTCAGGCCATTCTGAAACTCATATGTTTGGGGGACAGGCCCCACACCGCACAGGAGTTGTGGCGGGGTATAGAACAACAGACCGACGAGTGGTTGCTGCCGGTGAGCCTCAAGCCCGGCCTGGTGGTGTGCGATAATGGGCAAAATCTCGTTGCAGCTCTGGGACTAGCCGATTTGACGCACATCCCTTGCCTGGCGCATGTGCTGAATTTGGTGGTGCAGAAGTTCATTCGCAACTACCCCGACATGTCAGAGCTGCTGCATAAAGTGCGGGCCGTCTGTTCGCGCTTCCGGCGTTCACATCCTGCCGCTGTTCGCCTGTCTGCGCTACAGCATAACTTCGGCCTTCCTGCTCACCGCCTCATATGCGACGTGCCCACCAGGTGGAACTCCACCTTGCACATGCTGGACAGACTGTGCGAGCAGCAGCAGGCCATAGTGGAGTTTCAGCTGCAGCACGCACGGGTCAGTCGCACTGCGGAACAGCACCACTTCACCACCAATGACTGGGCCTCCATGTGAGACCTGTGTGCCCTGTTGCGCTGTTTCGAGTACTCCACCAACATAACCAGTGGCGATGACGCCATTATCAGCGTTACAATACCACTTCTATGTCTCCTTGAGAAAACACTTAGGGCGATGATGGAAGAGGAGGTGGCCCAGGAGGAGGAGGAGGAAGAGGGGTCATTTTTAGCACTTTCAGGCCAGTCTCTTCGAAGTGACTCAGAGGGAGTTTTTTTGCAGAGGCCAGGTACAAATGTGGCCAGACAGGGCCCACTACTGGAGCACGAGGAGGACGAGGATGAGGATGAGGTGGAGGAGGATGAGGATGAAGCATGTTCACAGCGGGGTGGCACCCAACGCAGCTCGGTCCCATCACTGGTGCGTGGCTGGGGGGAAACGCAGGACGATGACGATACGCCTCCCACAGAGGACAGCTTGTCCTTACCTCTGGGCAGCCTGGCACACATGAGCGACTACATGCTGCAGTGCCTGCGCAACGACAGCAGAGTTGCCCACATTTTAACGTGTGCGGAGTACTGGGTTGCCACCCTGCTGGATCCACGGTATAAAGACAATGTGCCCACCTTACTTCCTGCACTGGAGCGTGATAGGAAGATGCGCGAGTACAAGCGCACATTGGTAGACGTGCTACTGAGAGCATTGACAAATGTCACAGGGGAACAAGTGGAAGCCCAAGGCAGAGGAGGAGCAAGAGGTGTGTCACAGCCAGCTCCTCTGAGGGCAGGGTTAGCATGGCAGAGATGTGGAAAAGTTTTTTCACCACGCCACAGCTAACTGCACCTCCACCTGATACGGAACGTGTTAGCAGGAGGCAACATTTCACTATCATGGTGGAACAGTAGCTGTGCACACCCCTCCACGTACTGACTGATGGTTCGGCCCCATTCAACTTCTGGGTCTCCAAATTGTCCACGTGGCCAGAGCTAGCCTTTTATGCCTTGGAGGTGCTGGCCTGCGCGGCGGCCAGCGTTTTGTCTGAACGTGTATTCAGCACGGCAGGCGGCGTCATTACAGACAAACGCAGCCGCCTGTCTACAGCCAATGTGGACAAGGTGACGTTCATAAAAATGAACCAGGCATGGATCCCACAGGACCTGTCCATCCCTTGTGCAGATTAGACATTAACTACCTCCCCTTAACAATATATTATTGTACTCCAGGGCACTTCCTCATTCAATCCTATTTTTATTTTCATTTTACCATTATATTGCGGGGCAACCCAAAGTTGAATGAACCTCTCCTCTGTCTGGGTGCCGGGGCCTAAAAATATCTGACAGTGGCCTGTTCCATTGGTGGGTGACATGAAGCCTGATTCTCGGCTATGACATGAAGACTGATTCTCTGCTGACATTAAGCCTGAATCTCTGTTATGGGACCTCTCTCCTCTGCCT
This sequence comes from Bufo bufo, assembly GCF_905171765.1. NCBI lineage: Eukaryota > Metazoa > Chordata > Amphibia > Anura > Bufonidae > Bufo > Bufo bufo. The sequence continues at coordinate 491,819,959 of NC_053389.1, forward strand.
GGGTGCCTGGGCCTAAATATGTGACAATGGACTGTTCCAGTGGTGGGTGACATGAAGCCTGAATCTCTGTTATGACATGAAGACTGATTCTCTGCTGACATGAAGCCTAAATCTCTGTTATGGGACCTCTCTCCTCTGCCTGGGTGCCGGGGCCTAAATATATGACAATGGACTGTTCCAGTTTTGGGTGACGTGAATCCTGATTCTCTGCTATGACATGAAGACTGATTCTCTGCTGACATTAAGCTTGAATCTCTGTTATGGGACCTCTCTCCTCTGCCTGGGTGCCTGGGCCTAAATATGTGACAATGGACTGTTCCAGTGGTGGGTGACATGAAGCCTGAATCTCTGTTATGACATGAAGACTGATTCTCTGCTGACATGAAGCCTGATATTCTTCTATGGGACCTCTCTCCAATTGATATTGGTTAATTTTTATTTATTTTATTTTTATTCATTTCCCTATCCACATTTGTTTGCAGGGGATTTAACTACATTTTGCTGCCTTTTGCAGCCCTCTAGCCCTTTACCGGGCTGTTTTACAGCCTTTTTAGTGCCGAAAAGTTTGGGTCCCCATTGACTTCAATGGGGTTCGGGTTCGGGACGAAGTTCGGGTCGGGTTCGGATCCCGAACCCGAACATTTCCGGGAAGTTCGGCCGAACTTCTCGAACCCGAACATCCACTGTTTGGAAAGGTGAACCTGAGGCATTCAGTGCACGGTCGCGTAACTTAAATAGGAATGAGATAGGTCTCAGATTTACCTCAGAAAATAGTACTACACAACTGCCCTTTTTGGACATCTGTATCTCTAAAAAACTGAACGGTACACTAGACAGATCAATATTTCGCAAACCAACAGCTACAACCTGTAGCCATCCTTTCCCACTGTGTAAAGGCATCCCATGAGGTCAATATCTAATGATGCGACAGAACTGCTCTCAGTATTCGGACTTCTTGGAGAAGTCGGAAGATCTGAGAGCGAGATTCCTGGAGAGGGGTTACCCCCCTAGTACACTCAAACCGGCATTCCAAGCGGTGAGGGCTCGAGACCGAACATCTTTGCTTAACCCTGCATGTTCTACTAGGGTAGGGGCCCAAAATAATAAACGAGAGATCCGCCTAATTAGTACATACGATGAGGCCTCGACCAGTGTGAGGGAGGTGATCCGTAAGTTCTGGCATGTTTTGAGAAGGGATCCAGATATTAGAGAGGTGATTAAAGAATACCCGAGTATCACCTACAGAAGGGGACCAAGTGTACGGGACCAAGTAGTCAAAAGCCACTTCTTGGCAGCTTCAGCGCCTAGAACATGGCTGGACATAAAGATACGGGGCAATTATAGATGTTCAGGATGTGTGGCATGCAAACTCTGTAAATACACTCTACATCCATCTGCAATCTACACGTCTGGAGGCGGTAAGACTGTATCATACTAATTTGTGCTCCCTCCTCAGGCGACTAGAGTGGATGACAAGTGAATAGTAGGATGTTTTCACTGGTTTTGGTGTTTTTAACTCTACTGATTTAATTTATGGCATACCTAGTAAAATTTTTATTTTAGAATATGAGATTACCTTGTCCACACAGGAATTTTTGGGGTTCCAATAGCGTTTGTCCCTCTGTATAGCTGGGGTATCTCAGCAGAACCGCACACAACTCCTGCAAATTACAAATGTACTATATTGAAATTATATTATAGGTATATCACATCCCTGTCTCAATCAGTTTTTTTGGGGGGCAACTGGTATATCACACCAGTTGAAATTATTTGCTCCAGTAGTGTTTGTCCCTTTGTATAGCTGGGGTATCTCAGCAGAACCGCACACAACTCTTGCAAATTACAAATGTACTATATGGAAATTATATTATAGGTATATTACACCCCTGCCTCAATCAGTTTTTTTGGGGGGCAACTGGTATATTACACCAGTTGCAATTAGTTATTACAATAACATTTGTCTTCTGTATATCTGCAGAATCACAGAAGAACTGCACACAACTGCTGGACAATACAAATGCACTATAATATACTTTCTATGTTAGAAAGTATATTATAAGTTTATCACACCCCTCTGTTTGTCACACCTATCGATAGCACACCTATTCCAATTCTTAAAAGGACTTTTTTGGCGCTATTAGCTAGCGTTTGGTGTCCCTAACAGTCTGTCCTTGCTACACACAGCAACCTCTCTCTACACTGGCAAAAGCCTGAATGTAAAATGGCAGCCAGATTGGGTTTATTTGTAGGGTAGGGGATGTGTCCATGTGCTAAAATGTCTCAATTGGCTGTCCTGTCCCACCTGATGAATGTGTGATAGGTCAAAGTTGGGCGCAATGCAAAAAAATATGGCTCATGCGAATATCGCCATATGTTCACATGTTTGGCGAATCGCAAACGAGTAAAGTTCGCCGTGAAAGACCGCTGGGTGAACCGCAAGGCCATATCTAAATGTAACAAAAGAGACCTTTTTAACCGTTTGGAAAAATATCTACGGCGATTACGCCTCTATTAAAAAAGATAAACTGTTATTAAAAATAGGCGACCACGTCAAATTGTACTCTATAAGGGGACGTTCGCGAAGGGCTATGAACAAACCTATACAGACAAGATATTTACCATTTACGCCGTAAATACTAGGGGCCTCAGACCCCTTTATAATTTGAAAGACCTGTCCGACGAGCTCATTGAAGGATCGTTCTATGCAGAAGAAGTTCAAAAAGTACCCCTCGATAAGTGACACGTTTACCGGACAGAAAAAATCGTGAAAAAGAAGAAGGTTAGTGGGAAAACGCTGTATTTTGTAAAGTGGGTCGGTTACCCCGAAAAGTTTAACTCTTGGGTTCTGGAAAAGATGGTGTATTCTACGTCGCCCGGCGCGATGACCCTGTCAGAGTTTTTTATTAAATTGTGTTATTACCCTAATATGAATGAGCTGATCAAAGCCATTAATATCAAACTTAATTCTATAAAAATACTGCCTGATCAATTACGTCTAAGATACGACGAGATTGACATAACCGTTTATGTAACGAAATCGAGCTTATACAAGTTCATGCCCGTTTAAAAATTAGGCAATATATTGGGGCTTCAGGGGCACTTGCGCGATCGCTCAAACAAGAATGTAGACGCGGAGCACATCGTTTTGTGCTACAACGAATCTGACTTGCCTGTTTTAGAACATTTCGCTGATGATTTAGTTTTAGCAAAAGAGAACGAATCTTTACCTATAAAGAAAAAAAATTCATCCCGATATTAAAGCCGGATTTTATACAATGTCTGTTTATACCGATATAATGCAGCATCAACTAGTTGGCGATAGTTACATACAGCTTTAAAGAACTGTGGAGCTAAACGGCAAAAATTGCGAAATAGTCACGCAAAAGTATAACAGGCCGGACTATATACCTCTCTGCAAACAACACTTTGATACCATTACAATATCGATACTCACAGATTAAACTAAACCCGTTCAAATACGGGAAAACTATTGTGCGATTACACTTTAGACCTTGCGCTGTGACAACGCATTAAAATATTGTCCCAGAGAGTGTACGGCGATCCGGACGCTTATACGCATTATTACATAGCACAAGCCTGTCAGGGTTTAGACGGTTTTCACGTAGCAGAATTCATGCACGGTTCTGGTCTTGCCGGGTTGTATCGTGGATTGTTCCGGCGAGTTGTTCCCCTATTCAAGAAAGGTGTGGAACTTGTAAAACCGCACATAAAAACAGCAGCCAGGAAAATCGCTAAATATGTTGTCGCTACGACGTCAACCGCCGTTATAGATCGAATAAATAGACCTAAACAAATAGACCTAAACGTCGCCACCAGAAAACAAGAAGCCGATCACCGAGCGACATCTTCTAATTTATAGCTAAGGCTTTTGTACATGACTAGAGTTGAGCGACACCTGGATGTTCAGGTTCGACGGGTTCGGCCGAACTTCAGAAAAAAGTTCGAGTTCGGGACCCGAAATTGACCCCGAACCCGAACCCCATTGAAGTCAATGGGGACCCGAACTTTTGAGCACTAAAATGGCTGTAAAAATGTCATGGAAAGGGCTAGACGGCTGCAAATGGCATCAAAATCTGGTTAAGAGCATGGCAAGTGCTCTGCAAACAAATGTGGATAGGGAAATGACTTTAAATAACATTAAATACGTAAAAATTTAAAATAATATTCTTTATCTAGGAGGACGAGGTCCATATGGAGTAGGAGGTTGAGGAGGCGGTGGATGTGGCGGTGTAGGTGGAAGCGGCGGAGGAGGAGGAGGTAGCCTACACTGGTTTTTTGTTTTAAATTTTATTTTTTAAATTAGGGTACACCCCAAAACATTGGGAAATATAACCTGTGATAACCCCCTTGTCACGAGGGTGTCAAGAACCACGCCTGACTCAGTTATACCCGGGGTCAGGAAGTCGCAGCTGTTGGCTGCGCGCTCTATGTAAGATAGGGCTGTTTCCTTATGGTAGCTTTCTGAGTTTGCTTTGCAACCCTTTTTGGCTCACTCAGGGATCCGTAGCTCCTTCTCCTCAGCTGTTCCTTGTCCAGCACTCCCAACTTCCTTTTATTCCCCTTTCACACTTCTCTGGTTGCCAGATATAGAGCTTCCTGCCTGGACTTCTATTCTGACCCTCTGGAGCTGTGTTGCTGCGTTCTCTGGTAGTTGGTCCAGAACGTTACCCTCCGGATCCCTGTTGGACCTTTGTGGTCTGCTGTGGTCGCCCACCTGGGTGTATGTGTTTGTCTGTATTGTCTGTCCTCTCCCTGGTGTTTCCCTCTTAGTGTCAGTGGTGCGGACTAGCGATCCCACTGGCCCGTTCACTATCTAGGGCTCATTCTAGGGAAAGCCAGGGTTTAGGCACGTGATCGCCGCACGGGTGAGGAACCCGTCTAGGGACGTCAGGGCAGTCAGGTGCCATCCGCAAGGTGAGTCAGGGGTCACCACCTTTCCCTCTCCCTTGGGCAGGGCTTTCCCTTTTCCCTCCCTGTGTGTGACGCCGGTCATTACACCCCTGCAATCGTGCTAAACACACATTCAGACAATACACTGGCTGCAGGGCAAGCCAGCACCTCCAAAAGGTAAAGGGCAAGCTCAGGCCATGTGCCCAATTTGGAGACCCAGAAGTTGCAGGGGCTAACCCCTGTCAGTCAGTTCGTATAGGCGTGTGCAAACTTACTGCCCCACCATTTCGCACGTCCCCGTGATGTTCATGATCCAATTTGATATCTGCTCTATCAACTTTCGATGTTCTCTTCTGCGCCTACCATGGTGATCACGGGTGGCGGGGAATCGGGGTTCCACACCGGAGAGGGAGCGTGAGAAAGAGAGACCACATCCAAGGGAGGATTCATTTTTTTAAATTAAAATTTTTTGATTTGAATTATGGGAGAAATGATTAAAGCGTAAAAGTGTGATAACTTTTTAAAGTTTAAGCATTGAATGAAAGGATGTGGCGCGCATTAATTACTGAAGAATTTATTAAATTTTATTCCCTGTCACCTATGCAGAGCAATGGTTTATTCACGTCTAAAATTGTATAATGGCAACCCAAGAATGTAACAGAAAAATTTGTGAAATTTAATAACATGTCTACTTGGTAGAGCAGGGGTCTATGACAAAAAAAAAATGTTTATTGTCACCCGAAAATGTTAAAGAAAATTTAGGTATAGCAGTGGTACATCACACCCAAAAATTGGTGAATTTCACCTGAAAATGTAGCTGACTATTTATTTATTTTTTTAACCTGTCTACTAGGTACAGCAGTGGTACATCACACCCAAAAATTGTTACATTTTAAGTGACAATTATTATTTTTTTTTTACCTGTCTACTAGATATAGCAGTGGTACATCACACCCAAAAATTGGTGAATTTAACCAGTATATGTAACTGACAATTTTTTTTTTTTAACCTGTCTACTAGGTATAGCAGTGATACATGACACCTAAAAATTGGTGAATTTCACCGGAAAAAGTAACTGACTATTTATTAATTTTTTTAACCTGTCTACTAGGAATAGCAGCGATACATCACACCCAAAAATTGTTGAATTTCAACTAAAAATGTAACTGACAATTATAATTTTTTTTTAACCTGTCTACTAGGTAAAGCAGTGGTACTATACACACAAAAATTGGTGAATTTCACCTGAAAATGTAAATGACAATTATTTTTATTTTTTTTACTGGTCTACTAGGTATGGCAGTGGTACATCACACCCAAAAATTGGTGAATTTCACCCGAAAATGTAAATTACAATTTATTTTTATTTTTTTACCGGTCTACTAGGTATAGCAGTGGTACTATACACACAAAAATTGGTGAATTTCACTAGAAAATGTAAATGACAAAGTAGTAAAATTAAAATAAGAAAAACTTGATTTATGAGGTGGAGTTCCATATGGAGTAGGAGTTTGAGGAGGCGGTGGACGTAGCGGTGTAGGTGAAGGCGGCGGTGGAGGAGGACGAGGTAGCCAACACAGGTTTTTGGTTTTAATTTTATTTTTTTAAATTAAGGTACACTCTAAAAGAGTGTGAAATATCCAAAATACAAGAATGAACAATTGCGCTGAAGTATAACAATGGCTGGTTAGTGCCGGTATACATGTCTATTCTGCACAAGGTACGGACAAGTCCTGAGGGATTCATGCCTGGTTCATTTTAATGAACGTGAGTTTGTCCACATTGGCTGTGGACAGGCGGCTGTGCTTGTCTGTGATGACTCCCCATGCCGTGCTAAACACACGTTTAGATAATACACTGGCTGCAGGGCAGGCCAGCACCTCCAAGGCTTAAAGGGCAAGCTCAGGCCATGTGCAATTTGGAGACCCAGAAGTTGAAGGGGGCAGACCCGTTATTCAGTACGTGTAGGCGTGTGCACACATACTGCTCCACCATGTTGGTGAAATGCTGCCTCCTGCTAAGACATTCCATATCAGCTGGTGGTGCTGGTTGTTGTGGCGTGCTGACAAAGCTTTTCCACATTTCGGCCATGCTAACCCTGCCTTCTGAGGTGCTGGTGGTGCCCCAGCTGCATTGGCGACTTCTTCCTCGTCCTCTGCCTTCGCCTTGTGCTTCCACTCTGCCCGCTGTCAGGTGGGAATGCCACCAGCAGCGCATCTACCAGCGTGCGCTTGTACTCGCGCATCTTACGATCACGCTCCATTGACTGAATTAAGGATGGTAAATTGTCCTTGTAACGGGGATCCAGCAGCGTGGCCGCCCAGTAATCAGCACAAGATAGAATGTGGGCAACTCGGCGGTCGTTGCGGAGACACTGCAGCATGTAATCGCTCATGTGTGCCAGGCTGCCCAGAGGCAACAAAAATCTATCCTCTGTGGGAGGTGTATCGTCTGTGTTCTCTGTATCCCTCCAGCCACGCACCAGTGATGGCCATAACTTGGTCTGGGTGCCACCCTGCTGTGAACATGGTTCCTCCTCCTCCATCTCCTCCTTCTCATCCTCCACCTCGTCATCCTCCAGAACTGTGCCCTGGCTGGACAATTGTGTACCTGGTGTTTGTGGGTGCAGGAACCCACCCTCGGAGCCACTTGTGAATGACTGGCCGGAAACCCTACGAAATGATCCCTCTTCCTCCTCCTCCTGTACCACATCCTCTTCCATCATCTCCAGGAGCATTTTTTCAAGGAGGCATAGAAGTGGGATAGTAATGTTGAGAACGGCGTTATCGGCACTGGCCATGTTGGTGGAGTACTCGAAACAGCACAACAAGGAACACAGGTCTCGCATGGAGGCCCAGTCATTGGTGGTGAAGTAGTGCTGTTCCGCCGAGCAACTCACCCGTGCGTGCTGCAGCTGAAACTCCACTATCGCCTGCTGCTGCTCTGGCCAGCATGTGCAAGGTGGAGTTCCACCTTGTGGGCACGTCGCATATGAGGTGGTGAGCGGGAAGGCCGAAGTTACGCTGCTGCGCTGACAGGTGAGCAGCAGCAGGGTGAGAACGCTGAAAGCGCGCACAGACGGCCCACACTTTATGCAGCAGCTCTGACATATCGGGGTAATTTTTAAGGAATCTCTGCACCACCAAATTCAGCACATGCGCCAGGCAAGGGATGTGCGTCAAACCGGCTAGTCCCAGAGCTGCTACGGGATTTCGCCCATTATCGCACACTATAGTCGTGGCCAAAAGGTTTGAGAATTACATAAATATTGGAAAAGTTGCTGCTTAAGTTTTTATAATAGCAATTTGCATATACTCCAGATTGTTATGAAGAGTGATCAGATGAATTGCATAGTCCTTCTTTGCCATAAAAATTAACTTAATCCCAAAAAAACCTTTCCACTGCATTTCATTGCTGTCATTAAAGGACCTGCTGAGATCATTTCAGTAATCGTCTTGTTAACTCAGGTGAGAATGTTGACGAGCACAAGGCTGGAGATCATTATGTCAGGCTGATTGGGTTAAAATGGCAGACTTGACATGTTAAAAGGAGGGTGATGCTTGAAATCATTGTTCTTCCATTGTTAACCATGGTGACCTGCAAAGAAACGCGTGTAGCCATCATTGCGTTGCATAAAAATGGCTTCACAGGCAAGGATATTGTGGCTACTAAGATTGCACCTCAATCAACAATTTATAGGATCATCAAGAACTTCAAGGAAAGAGGTTCAATTCTTGTTAAGAAGGCTTCAGGGCGTCCAAGAAAGTCCAGCAAGCGCCAGGATCGTCTCCTAAAGAGGATTCAGCTGCGGGATCGGAGTGCCACCAGTGCAGAGCTTGCTCAGGAATGGCAGCAGGCAGGTGTGAGCGCATCTGCACGCACATTGAGGCGAAGACTTTTGGAAGATGGCCTGGTGTCAAGAAGGGCAGCAAAAAAGCCACTTCTCTAAAAAAAAAACTCATCAGGGACAGATTGATCTTCTGCACAAAGTATGGTGAATGGACTGCTGAGGACTGGGGCAAAGTCATATTCTCAGATGAAGCCTCTTTCCGATTGTTTGGGGCATCTGGAAAAAGGCTTGTCCGGAGAAGAAAAGGTGAGCGCTACCATCAGTCATGTGTCATGCCAACAGTAAAGCATTCTGAGACCATTCATGTGTGGGGTTGCTTCTCATCCAAGGGAGTGGGCTCACTCACAATTTTGCCCAAAAACACAGCCATGAATAAAGAATGGTACCAAAACACCCTCCAACAGCAACTTCTTCCAACAATCCAACAACAGTTTGGTGAAGAAGAATGCATTTTCCAGCACAATGGAGCACCGTGCCATAAGGCAAAAGTGATAACTAAGTGGCTCGGGGACCAAAACGTTGACATTTTGGGTCCATGGCCTGGAAACTCCCCAGATCTTAATCCCATTAAGAACTTGTGGTCAATCCTCAAGAGGCGGGTGGACAAACTAAAACCCACTAATTCTGACAAACTCCAAGAAGTGATTATGAAAGAATGGGTTGATATCAGTCAGGAATTGGCCCAGAAGTTGATTGAGAGCATGCCCAGTCGAATTGCAGAGGTCCTGCATAAATGTTATGTAATTGTCGATAACAGCCTTTGAAACGTATGAAGTGCGTGTAATTATATTTCACTACATCACAGAAACAACTGAAACAAAGATCTAAAAGCAGTTTAGCAGCAAACTTTGTGAAAACTAATATTTGTGTCATTCTCAAAACTTTTGGCCACGACTGTACAAGGTCAGGCTTGAGTCTGACTGGCACAAACCACTCATCGGTCAGTTGTTCAAGGCCCGTCCACAGCTCCCGCGCGGTGTGGGGTTTGTCCCCCAAACAGATACGTTTTAAAACTGCCTGATGTCGTTTACGCCTGGCTGTGCTGAAGTTGGTGGTGAAGGTGTTACGCTGACCGGATGAGAACTTGGTAGAAGATGAGGAAGCAGAGTAGGAGGAAGAAGCAACAGAAGGCAAACTGAAGTGCCCTGCAATCCTCGGTGGTGGAAGGACATGCGCCAAACTGCTATCCGCCTCAGGCTCAGCCACCACTGCATTTACCCAGTATGCTGTTCTGGAGATATAATGTCCATGACCATGCTTACTGGTCCACGTATCTGTGTAGTGAGGTGCACCTTGCCACAGATGGCGTTGCGCAGTGCACACCTGATTTTGTCCACCACTTGGTTGTGCAGGGAAGGAATGGATCGCCTGGAAAAGTAGTGGCGGCTGGGCACGACGTACTGTGGGACAGCCACCGCCATAAGGCCTTTAAAAATATCCGTCTCCACCAGACAGAATGACAGCATTTCAAAGGCCAGTAATTTTGAAATGCTGGCATTCAGGGCTAGTGATCGCGGGTGGGTAGGGGGGTATTTCCTCTTCCTCTCCAGGGTTTGGGAGATGGAAAGCTGAATGCTTCCGTGGGACATTGTGGAGATGCATGGTGACCCAGGTGGTGGTGTTGCTGGAAGATCCTCTGTTTGCGGGGTGGCAGGTGGCACTGTCACTCCAGAGGTGGATGAAGAGGCCGAGACTGCAGCAGAAGAGGAAGCAGGAGGAGCCAGAGACCTTCTTGGTTTTTGAGGTGTCTACTCCACTGCATCTCGTGCTTAGCACTTAAATGCCTGGTCATGCAGGTTGTGCTCAGGTTGATGAAAATATTATTGAAATAAAAAATAGTAGGGAAGTTTTATATGATTTTCAATAAAGTTAATAATTGCAAATTTACCTGCGTTATCAAAGCCGACTTTCACACCTGACGCATATTTAAATGCGTACTTCCATGCGATTTATTACAGGAAAATAAAATCATAGACAGTTCGGCGGCCTACGAGTGATTTTAGAAAAAATTACCGTGTTGTATGCTCCTTTGTAACAAAGTGCATGAAACAATTATGTATACATTGCTGAAATTATGTCTACCCTACTGAGTTATTGAAAAATGTACCGTGATGCGTCGTAAATAAAGACATTTTGCTTAAATCACCTACGTCTTTGATTTTTACTTAACATAATTACGTAACAAAGAAAATTTCCTATTGTCTGGACTGATAGGGGTTATGGGGATGCTGTAGGGCATGGTTATGAACTCTTAAATAGCGTTTTAGACATGCCCGAACATGTCTTCAACATGCTGGGACGTAACCTGACGCGCTTTATATTTTTATATTTATATTTGTATATTTTTGAAAGATAGCTGTATAGACAGTTAATAGATAGATAGCTGTGTAGATAGATAGATATGAAGTAGCTTGATTTAACTGTATTATTCTGGCTCTTTATTGTTTCAGCTGTTTGTGCAGCATGGTGCCTATGTCTCATAACTAGAGATGAGCGAACTTCTGTTTTAAGTTCGGCGTCTAAAGTTCGGCTTCCGGTTAGCGGAATATCCCGATATGGATTCCGAATTCCGTTGTGGTCCGTGGTAGCGGAATCAATAATGGCCATTATTGATTCCGCTACCACGGACCACAACGGAATTCGGAATCCATATCGGGATCCTCCGCTAACCGGAAGCCGAACTTTAGACGCCGAACTTAAAACAGAAGTTCGCTCATCTCTACTCATAACACATGTATGAACAGTACTATTGGGTTTGTGGAATGCTTGGGCGGGTTATGGGCAGGGAAAGGGGCTCATCAAAGGTCCTAGATAAAATAGATAGATAGATAGATAAATTGATAGATGAATTGATAGATATGCTTAAATCATGGCAGCCTTCGAATTATTAAACACAATCGTATATAATTAAAAGCAAATTTCAAAGATTGCAGGTCCACTAACAAAGGGACTGCTGCCTTGCGGGACATTAGATGACATCACGATGGGCGGTGTTGTGGGCGGAGTGGGCTGGGGTTATGGGCAAAGTGGGCTGGGGTAATGGGTGGGAAATGGGGCGTTTCAGTGACATCATCAAAGGTCTTTTAGGTTTTAGGAAGATAGAAGGATCAATTAGCCACTGCCAATATTTATGATAGCTTAGTAAGCATAATACAAGCTTAATATTATTTTATTTTTAAAATATTAAACTTAATAAAATTACTGACGTGTTGGACTGCATCGTATGCCTTCCGGGACTTTCGGTGAAATCATCAAAGGTCATTTAGCTTTAGCAAAGCTAGACGGATCAAATAACTATTCCTAAATATTTATAATAGCTTAATAAGAGATTAATATAAGCTTAATACAAGCTTAATATCATTTTATTTTTAAACATATTAAAACTTAATTGAATTACTGACACCTTATAGGATCTAAAAGGGGATTTGAATGGGCGGTATTTTAGGTGTGGTTTGGGCGGGATTAGGGATGGGGTTATGGGCTTGAAAAGGGTGTGGCCACCTGTCACTCTGAGTTTGACGAGAACAGTAGCGTTATACTACTAAGGGATTATTTGAATTTTTAATACTTTTTTTAAAAATATTTATAAAAAAAATTAAAAAAAATTAATCTCGCCAGGGAACTTGATGTAATTGCTTATATAAAGTGTAAGTGCTCGCTTTTCAAGCATTTCATATGGATAGTGATTAGGGATAAGCGAATCGACTTTGGATGAAACATCCAAAGTCGATTCACATAAAACTTTGTTCCAATACTGTACGGAGCAGGAGCTCTGTACAGTATTAGAATGTATTGGCTCCGATGAGCTGAAGTTATTGCTTCGCGAAGGCGAGACTTGGGGTAATAACTTCATAAATTAATTTGTACTGTAAAAAAACATTTCCCGAACTCGGGTTTGGTTCCAATACATTCTAATACTGTGCAGAGCTCCTGCTCCGTACAGTATTGAAACAAAGTTGTATGCGAATCGACTTCGGATGAAATATCCGAAGTCGATTCGCTCATCCCTAATAGTGATTTTAAAGTAATTTTACACCAATTTCTAAGTTGTGTGAAAAAAAAGTTTAGGTCTCGCCTTAACCTAAAAGAGTCTGTGGAGCAGTTACCATGTCTATGCAAGGGGATATATGTTACTACTATGAATTTCAAAAAATATTACAAGCTGCACTGAATGTATATTACCTTTAAAAAGCACATCACAAAACAATTCATAGACCAAATCCCTCTTGCCAAGCTTGATGAATCTCAAAGAGAAAAGTTAAGCTCCCCATTTACACCGGAAGAACTTCTATTGACTATAAAAAACCTCCCTAAGAACAAAGCCCCTGGCCCAGATGGCCTCCCTGCCCTCTATTATCGCATCTTTGGTAGAACTCTAACCCCCCATCTGCTAAAGATATGTAATTTGTCCTTAAAGAGCTTCCCACTGTCCCCAGAGATGACTAAAGCACATATAACTATCATTCCCAAAGATGGGAAAGACCCCTCCTCCTGTGCAAACTATCGCCCCATATCCCTTCTGAACTTAGATCTAAAACTCTTAGCAAAAATGATGGCCAACCGCCTGTCTCCACTTCTCCCTCTGCTAGTGCATAGAGATCAGACTGGCTTTGTTAGTGGAAGAGAGGGCAAAGATAACTCAGCTAGATTATTAAATGCCCTATTCTACGCCAAAAAACATTCTACCCCCCTAGTCTTTCTCAGCACTGATGCTGAGAAAGCATTTGACAGGGTCAAATGGGATTTTATGACCCTCACATTGGATAAATTTGGCCTATCCCTAGAGTTTGTGGATGCAATCCTTTCAATGTATACCAAGGCTTCAGCAGCAGTTATAGTAAACAACTCCCTCTCCCTTCCCTTCCCTATTAAAAATGGAACGAGACAAGGCTGTCCACTCTCCCCCTTTTTATTTGTTTTAGTCATGGAGCCACTTCTCCAAACTATCCGCCAAGAAAATAAAATAAAAGGCATCAAGTTAGGGGGACAAGATCATAAGGTTGCCGCATTTGCTGATGACCTTATGATTACCACAACGAATCCTGAAACATCATAACCCATTGTCTATAAGATACTAGAAACCTTTAGCCCAGTTTCAAATTTTTAAATTAACCTAAAAAAATCCAACGTTCTAGCCATCGGCATAAAACCATTAGTTAAATTAAAATAACTGGGATACCCCCTTCCTTACTTACATAGGCATCAAAATATCTGATGACATGGACAAGCTATTCTCCCTCAATTATACCCCACTTCTTAAATCCATACAAGACCAACTAGCCAATTTACACTCACCCTTTCTATCCTGGTTTGGTCGTAAAAATATGGTAATGTCTCTAGTCCTCCCTAGGCTCAATTATCTACAACAGGTCCTCCCTATCCCCATCCCGAAAAATTACTACATCACCCTATCTAAAGCAATTAGACTCTTTATTTGGGATAAAAAGAAATCAAGGATCTCCCTGTCAGTTCTTCAGAGACATAGATCATGTGGAGGAATTGGCCTCCCAAACCCGCTTATGTACAACAGAGCTATCCTTCTGACGAGAGCCCTAGATTGGTTCAGACAATCACCCCACAAATCATGGGTGGGTATGGAAACTTCTCAATCAGGATATTCTTTTAGAGGTCTCCTAGTAGACACCCCCAGCTTTCCAATCAAAAACCTAACAGCTAGTCCCTCGGTTCAAGCAACCTGGGAAGCATGGAAATGGTTCCAGGACTCCAATCTGGGCATTCCCACTCCCTCTCTGATTGTACAGATCAGGGATGTACTAGACTTTGCCTCTGGAGAACTGAAACAACACATTCCTACAGCCCTCCGCCTATCAGTTACCCCCATCATTTCTCTATTTACTGAAACAGGGAACTTGCTAGAAGGTGAGGCTCTATTGTTGGCCTTAAATACTCCTTACATTAACCCTCTCATCGTCTCTTTTTGAAGGAACCATATTACTAAACTCATCCCTTACCACTCACTAATCAGACCTCTCACGTGGTTTGAACATATGATCCAGACTCAATCCTCCCCTGTCAAACCCATTTTGCAAATATATAAAAAGCTCAACTCACCGATTATGCCACCAAAACCAGCTTTCATTAGTCTTTGGGAGAGAGATCTTGAATATAGTTTCTCCCCCAGTGAACAATCTTGCATACTCATGGCCCCTCATTCCTCCTCCCGCTGCGTGAGGATTCAAGAAAATGGCTACAAGGTATTAACTAGGTGAGGGAAACACGGCTACAAGGTATTAACTAGGTGAGGGAAACACGGATACCTGCTGACGCTCCAGTCAAGAGAAAGGTACCTTCTACCATATTTGGTGGACATGCCCAACTATCCACAATTGGTGGGAAAAGATATTCACGAAAAGCAATATGATATGTAATTCAAAAGTCCCGATGTCTCCCCAAGTTGCCATCCTGGGTAGTCCTAAAGGGGACAAGCCAATCAAGATCCCTTTTCTATTTAATAAATTAATTATGGCTGCACGCCTGCTGGTTCCGCAGTTTTGGCTATCTCCAGATACTCCCCCTGAGGATATATGGGTTAACAAAGTAGATACTATCTACCGATTTGAGGAGATTGCTGCCTGGGAAAATAGATCCCACTCTAGATTTAAAAATAATTGGATGGATTGGGAAAGATACAGAAACTTCTAATAGAGTTGTTTCCTATCATTTACGTATTAATTTCTCATCAATTCTTATTATGTCCGTAAATGCTTATATGTAATCAAATGAATGTGACATCTACCTACATACTGTATTTGTTCTTGTTCGATTATTGTGCTTTATCTCGCATAATGTTATGTGTCAATTTTTATTCAGTAATAAAAATGTATAAAAGAAAAAAAAAAAAGAAAAAAAAAGCACATCACATACCTTTTGTATCATTGGTTTGTATGTGCAGTATATTGCCAGTGCCCACTGTGTTCCATATAACAGCATTGTCTGAATTTCATAATTTTTAGAAGTTTTTCATTTATGTTTCTATTTGGCTGTATTTAAGCAGCACTGTAACATCTCCCTAAATGTATAATTTAGACTTGTTAGAGCAGTGTGGCATGTTATGTTACATACAGGGGTGTATTTGCAGTATCAGCGCTCTTTATCTTCTTTCTAGAGCAGCTGAAAAAGGGACCCACTGCCTTTTCCCTTTAATTTAATTATGAGTTTTCCATATTTCATTTTGGGATATTAAAGAAGTGCACTAGCGACATGGGATAAGTGACAGGGCAAAATGTGATTAGACTTTAATAAATGAAACAATATTGCTGTTTGAATGGAGCAGTCACACCATTCGTCCTCATTATATTCCGCCAATTCCATCCACTTGCACAATCTACACAACAAATGAATAACAATTTTTTTGCTAGTCTGTTAAATCTACTTTGCAAATGAAATACCAATTTGTATGGGTCATCAAGCACAAACAGCAAACTAAGTGGGGATAATACCATGTACAATGCATTCATTAAGGGCAAAAATCCAATAGTCAAAAATGGCGAAATTATATTTAATATACTCGCAAGCCGAAAATTTTAAATTCATCCTAATTTTACAAGAATATCCATGCAGCCTAAGTATAGTTAATGCAGAATAGTTCTGTGATTTGGTTTATGACTAATGAGATATAATTCACTTGTGATCTAGCTGTTGCCAGTCTATGCCTTATGCAAGCAGATGCTGCCACACAAAATTATATATGGCATATGCTCAGTAACATGAATTTTCTCCAGACCAATGTATAGAAGTATGTATTTACAAGTTACTTAAGTTTCAGAAATCTTCAGTTGGTGGCTATATTCTGTGAATGTCTCAATAAGGCTTGCTCTTTAACTGTAAAACTGAACATAGTAATTACTATGTTGTGGCCAATGATTAGCCTTGACCTTGAAAACACTGCTTTCCACTTGAACTGATACTTTGACTTTTATTAGTGACGGTGCAGTACATTAAACTCTATTTGTCTGAAAGTTGGTGCCTTTCTATCTCCTCTATTTCTAACCTGGGTTGCCTAACTATACTGATCTGTTCCTTGAGACAGACTCCAGTTTTAGCACACTGTATAGATGTCTTTGTTTCCAACAATTCTTCGTTCAGCAGAAAATATGAACACATCATTCAAAGTCATGGCGCTAAGATGAGCACCATGGCCTCTACACAGCGTACCCTAGACGAATGATGTCTAGTTCATCGGTCACATGGCCTTGGTTCAGGTCAGTCCCATTCAAGTGAATAGGGATAAGCAACCATACCAACCACAGCCTCAATCGAATGGACGGCACTGTGCTTGGTGAGCTGCAAGGAAGTGGCGAGGCCTCATCAAACAGCTGAATGATGTAGGTGCTGGGAGTCAGACCCTCCCATCAATCACATACTGATAACCTATCCTAAGGATAGGTCATCAGTATAAAACATTCAGAAAGCCCTTAGGCATATTTTTGTTAAGATTCATGGCTACATTTGTCATTTGTTACTGCATTACATATGCATACTAAATTAATATACTCTATATATTAAAAACTATTAATTACAAATGAAAACATGCAATAGATTTCATAATTCAGAGTTACTAAATCCTTCTTCAAGTCATAATACCAACTTTTGAGACAAGCTTTCAAAAGTGACTTTGCATTGCCAATTTGCCATATGTATAATGTGTTTGCTCTAGTTTTTGAGTATAGTAAATCAATGGGATAACATGCTTCTTGGAGTTTAAAAAGCAACTAAAATTCTAAGAGTCTGATGAACAATACAGTCTCCTGGTGCTCACAATTTACTCTGGAATAGTGATAATGAAAAGTGCTACTATGTCTCAAGCAGCAATAGATCTTCAGTCCCTTGGCTCGCTTAGAAAAATGACTAAAAGGATGAACCTTAATAAAAATTTCCTGAAGCATAGTGTTCTTAGTACTTTGAGATTATACGCATGCCAGGGAATACAAATATACTAGAACAGAATAGCTTGCATGCATTATTTTACTTTCTCTCTTATAAAACCATAATGCTCTCAGCTTTTTAATGTTTTTGCTCGTCTTAGGGGGTCTATCATAAACGGAAAAATATGACATCTATTATAAAGGCATGACAGGGTTACACTGTCACAAATTGTGACAAATATTTATTCTCTTATTTTTATTGATCTTGATTGTGTATACAATATGAATGATACAGATACAGAAAATATTTTCCTGCTTTTTATTTCTTTTCTACAGGAACTGTATACACATGTATTATCAAACACTTTACTACTTATAAGCTTTAGCCCACTTTAATTCATTGCCTATACTAAAAATGTTTTTAACTATATCAAAGCCCACACTCTGTGAAAGCCCACACTCCTTGAAGATATAAGTGAGGGACATGAACATGTGGAGTCACTGTGGGTAGAGATACATGGAGCTAAAAACAACAAAAAATTACTCATAGGAGTTTACTATAAACCACCTAATATACCAGAGTCCACAGAAAATCTACTACTAAACGAGATAGACAAGGCGGCAAATCATAATGAGGTGGTTATTATGGGGAACTTCAACTACCCAGATATAGACTGGGAAACTGAAGCTTGTATATCTCATAAGGGAAACAGGTTCTTGGCAATAACCAAAGACAATTACCTCTCCCAACTGGTTCAGGACCCGACTAGAGGGACGGCCATACTGGACTTAGTATTAACCAATAGGCCTGACAGAACAACAGACGTGCAGGTTGGTGGACACCTGGGAAATAGTGACCATAAAGTAATAACCTTCCAATTATCATTCAAAAGAGCGTTTCTACAGGGAGGAACAAAAATACCAAACTTCAAAAAAGCTAAATTTAGCCAACTAAGAGAGGCCATAGGCCTAACTAACTGGGACAAAGTCCTCAAAAATAAAAATACAGCCACAAAATGGGATATCTTTAAAAACATCCTAAAATCTCATTGTGAGAGGTACATACCGTATGGGAATAAAAGGTTAAGGAACAAAAAGAAACCAATGTGGATAAATAGAACTGTAAAGAAAGCAATAAGTGACAAAAGAAAGCATATAAATCACTAAAACAGGAGGGGGGCACGGAAGCACTGAAAAACTATAAGGAAAAAAATAGAACATGTAAAAAACAAATAAAAGCGGCCAAACTAGAGACCGAGAGATTAATTGCCAAAGAGAGTAAAACTAAAATGTTCTTCAATTATATAAATGTTAAAAAGTATAAATCTGAAGGTGTCTGCCCTTTAACCACCTCAGCCCCCAGTGCTTAAACACCCTGAAAGACCAGGCCACTTTTTACACTTCTGACCTACACTACTTTCACCGTTTATTGCTCGGTCATGCAACTTACCACCCAAATAAATTTTACCTCCTTTTCTTCTCACTAATAGAGCTTTAATTTGGTGGTATTTCATTGCTGCTGACATTTTTACTTTTTTTGTTATTAATCGAAATTTAACGATTTTTTTGCAAAAAAATGACATTTTTCACTTTCAGTTGTAAAATTTTGCAAAAAAAACGACATCCATATATAAATTTTGCTCTAAATTTATTGTTCTACATGTCTTTGATAAAAAAAAATGTGAATTTCCGCTTTTTGAAGCAGCTCTGACTTTCTGAGCACCTGTCATGTTTCCTGAGGTTCTACAATGGCCAGACAGTACAAACACCACACAAATGACCCCATTTCGGAAAGTACACACCCTAAGGTATTCGCTGATGGGCATAGTGAGTTCATAGAACTTTTTATTTTTTGTCACAAGTTAGCGGAATATGATGATTTTTTTTATTTTTATTTTTTTCTTACAAAGTCTCATATTCCACTAACTTGTGACAAAAAATAAAAAGTTCTATGAACTCACTATGCCCATCACGAAATACCTTGGGGTCTCTTCTTTCCAAAATGGGGTCACTTGTGGGGTAGTTATACTGCCCTGGCATTCTAGGGGCCCAAATGTGTGGTAAGGAGTTTGAAATCAAATTCTGTAAAAAAATGACCTGTGAAATCCGAAAGGTGCTCTTTGGAATATGGGCCCCTTTGCCCACCTAGGCTGCAAAAAAGTGTCACACATCTGGTATCTCCGTACTCAGGAGAAGGTGGGGAATGTGTTTTGGGGTGTCATTTTACATATACCCATGCTGGGTGAGAGAAATATCTTGGCAAAAGACAACTTTTCCCATTTTTTTATACAAAGTTGGCATTTGACCAAGATATTTATCTCACCCAGCATGGGTATATGTAAAAAGACACCCCAAAACACATTACTCAACTTCTCCTGAATACAGAGATACCAGATGTGTGACACTTTTTTGCAGCCTAGGTGGGCAAAGGGGCCCATATTCCAAAGAGCACCTTTCGGATTTCACAGGTCATTTTTTACAGAATTTGATTTCAAACTCCTTACCACACATTTGGGCCCCTAGAATGCCAGGGCAGTATAACTACCCCACAAGTGACCCCATTTTGGAAAGAAGACACCCCAAGGTATTCCGTGAGGGGCATGGCGAGTTCCTAGAATTTTTTATTTTTTGTCACAAGTTAGTGGAAAATGCTGATTTTTTTTTTTTTTTTTTTCATACAAAGTCTCATATTCCACTAACTTGTGACAAAAAATAAAAACTTCCATGAACTCACTATGCCCATCAACGAATACCTTGGGGTGTCTTCTTTCCAAAATGGGGTCACTTGTGGGGTAGTTATACTGCCCTGGCATTCTAGGGGCCCAAATGTGTGGTAAGGAGTTTGAAATCAAATTCTGTAAAAAATGACGAGTGAAATCCGAAAGGTGCTCTTTGGAATATGGGCCCCTTTGCCCACCTAGGCTGCAAAAAAGTGTCACACATCTGGTATCTCCGTATTCAGTAGAAGTTGGGGAATGTGTTTTGAGGTGTCATTTTACATATACCCATGCTGGGTGAGATAAATATCTTGGTCAAATGCCAACTTTGTATAAAAAAATGGGAAAAGTTGTCTTTTGCCAAGATATTTCTCTCACCCAGCATGGGTATATGTAAAATGACACCCCAAAACACATTCCCCACCTTCTCCTGAGTACGGAGATACCAGATGTGTGACACTTTTTTGCAGCCTAGGTGGGCAAAGGGGCCCATATTCCAAAGAGCACCTTTCGTATTTCACTCGTCATTTTTTACAGAATTTGATTTCAAACTCCTTACCACACATTTGGGCCCCTAGAATGCCAGGGCAGTATAACTACCCCACAAGTGACCCCATTTTGGAAAGAAGAGACCCCAAGGTATTCGCTGATGGGCATAGTGAGCTCATGGAAGTTTTTATTTTTTGTCACAAATTAGTGGAATATGAGACTTTGTATGAAAAAAAAAAAAAAAAAAAATCAGCATTTTCCACTAACTTGTGACAAAAAATAAAAAATTTGAGGAACTCGCCATGCCCCTCACGGAATACCTTGGGGTGTCTTCTTTCCAAAATGGGGTCACTTGTGGGGTAGTTATACTGCCCTGGCATTTTCCAGGGGCCCTAATGTGTGGTAAGTAGGTAAATGACCAGTGAAATCCGAAAGGTGCTCTTTGGAATGTGGGCCCCTTTGCCCACCTAGGCTGCAAAAAAGTGTCACACATGTGGTATCGCCGTATTCAGGAGACGTTGGGGAATGTGTTTTGGGGTGTCTTTTTACATATACCCATGCTGGGTGAGAGAAATATCTTGGCAAAAGACAACTTTTCCCATTTTTTTATACAAAGTTGGCATTTGACCAAGATATTTATCTCACCCAGCATGGGTATATGTAAAATGACACCCCAAAACACATTCCCCAACTTTTCCTGAGTACGGCGATACCAGATGTGTGACACTTTTTTGCAGCCTAGATGCGCAAAGGGGCCCAAATTCCTTTTATGAGGGCATTTTTAGACATTTGGATACCAGACTTCTTCTCACGCTTTGGGGCCCCTAGAATGCCAGGGCAGTATAAATACCCCACATGTGACCCCATTTTGGAAAGAAGACACCCCAAGGTATTCAATGAGGGGCATGGCGAGTTCATAGAAATTTTTTTTTTTTGGCACAAGTTAGCGGAAATTGATATTTTTTATTTTTTTCTCACAAAGTCTCCCGTTACGCTAACTTGGGACAAAAATTTCAATCTTTCATGGACTCAATATGCCCCTCACGGAATACCTGGGGGTGTCTTCTTTCCGAAATGGGGTCACATGTGGGGTATTTATACTGCCCTGGCATTCTAGGGGCCCTAAAGCGTGAGAAGAAGTCTGGAATATAAATGTCTAAAAAATTTTACGCATTTGGATTCCGTGAGGGGTATGGTGAGTTCATGTGAGATTTTATTTTTTGACACAAGTTAGTGGAATATGAGACTTTGTAAGAAAAAAAAAAAATAATTCCGCTAACTTGGGCCAAAAAAATGTCTGAATGGAGCCTTACAGAGGGTGATCAATGACAGGGGGGTGATCAATGACAGGGGGGTGATCAGGGAGTCTATATGGGGTGATAACCACAGTCATTGATCATGCCCCTGTAAGGCTTCTTTCAGACGTCCGGAGGCGTTTTGCGGATCTGATCCATCTATCAGTGCATCCGTAAAAATCATGCGGACATTTGAATGGAGCTTTACAGGGGGTTGATCAATGACAGGGGTGTAATCAATGACAGGGGGGTGATCAGGGAGTCTATATGGGGTGATAACCACAGTCATTGATCACGCCCCTGTAAGGCTTCATTCAGACGTCCGTATGCGTTTTGTGGATCCGATCCATCTATCAGTGCATCCGTAAAAATCATGCGGACATCTGAATGGAGCTTTACAGGGGGGTAATCAATGACAGGGGGGGTGATCAATAACAGGGGGGTGATCAGGAAGTCTATATGGGGTGATAACCACAGTCATTGATCATGCCCCTGTAAGGCTTCATTCAGACGTCCGGATGCGTTTTGCGGATCCGATCCATCTATCAGTGGATCCGTAAAAATCATGCGGACATCTGAATGGAGCTTTACAGGGGGGTGATCAATGACAGGGGTGTATTCAATGACAGGGGGGTGATCAGGGAGTCTATATGGGGTGATAACCACAGTCATTGATCACGCCCGTGTAAGGCTTCATTCAGACGTCCGTATGCGTTTTGCGGATCCGATCCATCTATCAGTGCATCCGTAAAAATCATGCGGACATCTGAATGGAGCTTTACAGGGGGGTAATCAATGACAGGGGGGGTGATCAATGACAGGGGGGTGATCAGGGAGTCTATATGGGGTGATAACCACAGTCATTGATCATGCCCCTGTAAGGCTTCATTCAGACGTCCGGATGCGTTTTGCGGATCCGATCCATCTATCAGTGCATCCGTAAAAATCATGCGGACATCTGAATGGAGCTTTACAGGGGGTTGATCAATGACAGGGGTGTAATCAATGACAGGGGGGTGATCAGGGAGTCTATATGGGGTGATCAGGGGCTAATAAGGGGTTAATAAGTGACGGGGGGGGGGGGGTGTAGTGTAGTGTAGTGGTGCTTGGTGGGACTTTACTGAGCTACCTGTGTCCTCTGGTGGTCGATCCAAACAAAGGGGACCACCAGAGGACCAGGTAGCAGGTATATTAGACGCTGTTATCAAAACAGCGTCTAATATACCTGTTAGGGGTTAAAAAAAACACATCTCCAGCCTGCCAGCGAACGATCGCCGCTGGCAGGCTGGAGATCAACTCTCTTACCTTCCGTTCCTGTGAGCGCGCGCGCCTGTGTGCGCGCGTTCACAGGAAATCCCGGCTCACGCGAGATGACGCGTATATGCGTCGCTGAGCGCAGGGCTGCCACCTCCGGAACGCGAATCTGCGTACAGCGGTCCGGAGGTGGTTAAAGAGTAATGAGGGGGGAGTCGCAGAGAGCGACGAGGAGAAAGCAAAACTGTTAAATATTTTTTTCTCCAGTGTATTCACTGGAGACATGCAGAATGTAAAAATAAATTCCCCATTAAAAGGGTCCTGTCTGACCAAGGAAGAAGTACATCAGCGACTTAAAAATATTAAAATAGACATATCGCAGGGGCGGAGCCTGGCCGCTGGCGTGGATGGCTGTGTGAAAGAGCTGCTCCTCCACGTCCTAGCATCCAACGTCCTATAAACAGCAGTGACCAGACCAGAAATGGTCAAATACGGCAGAGATAGGGGACTAGACCCCCCAGATACCCCTCGATCTCACAAAGGCCAGCAAGACATGCAAAAATTCTTTAAAAAGAGAAGCTCTCACTCTCCGGGAACTGGCGCCAAAATGGCGGCGGCGCGCATGAAGGAGACGGAAGCTGAGGACTCAGGGGAAGACAGCGAGCACTGCGGCACAACTGAAGAACAAGACCCGGCACCAGTGTCCAAATATTTCCTCACTAAAGTGCTCAGCCAAGCACTAGACAAAGCTCTCAGACCAGTCCTGAATGAATTGGCGGACATTAAAACAGAGATATCCCAAGTGGGACACAGAGTAGAGGCTCTGGAGCAAGCGACGCAAGACCTAAGATCGCATGCAAACGGGGTGACTGAATGCCTCAGCAGCCACGCCGAAGAACTTAATAGAGCTTTCTCGCTGCTGGAGGACCAAGAAAACCGTAGCAGACGGCGCAACATTCGCATAAAGGGTCTCCCCGAGTCTTGGGCGACTGAATCGCTACGTAAAGTGGCCATGGAGATATTTGCAGACATATTGGAGTCTGACTCTGCTGCATCAATCGTCATCGAGCGCATTCACAGGGCACTAAGACCCCAGCCGAAACCAAATGAGAGGCCAAGAGATGTGATCTGCGGTGAGAGACTGAACTGAGAGACTGAACTTAGAAGATTATCAGAGATAGGTCCTTATTTCATATACTTTAAGTGCCGACATTCAAAAATAATAAGATGATGCTTAACCCCCCCCATACCCTTTTTTCCCCTGCTTTCAATGCCGTCCCAACGTATGGAATGCGTTCAAGCAGACTTAGAGGTGAGAAACTCCCTTGAATCACGTTTAATGTTTCTCTAAAGGAAAAAAAATTCTGAGGAATTGCATATAAAGTATTAACTGAGCAATTGGTCATGTGCAACCTTGATCTATCCCTATTTAATGAGCCCAGCATACTTATTCTTAATGAAAATCAACTGTGTCCCCCCCCTCCTCCTCTCCTACTGGCCCTTGACTTTTATTTCCATTTACCTACCTGTCCACGCATATGTAATTGCAATAAGGACACACCTTGGATAGTCGCATTCAGTACTCTCTGGAAAGACCTTAGTTTGTGGGTTTAATAAGCAATAGGTTTTGTCTAATCCCAAACGCCTAGCACTTATAATGCGTATAGCAAACTTAATATATTCGACTGCTCTCAGGCTTCCCGCTTAATGGATATGCTCAGAACAGGAGGATTTAATATGTATATGCATGGAAGCCGGGAATAAGTCCACTTAGGATAAATGTCCCAACTCGGTGTCTTCAACATGTCTTCCCTAACAAATATAAGCTTCTGCTATATCCCCCCCTCCACTTCACTACTGCTGCTCATAAGGTTTAGAAGTCAAGTAAATGATATAGGTCACCAAATATAGTGTTATGCCTTTGGCTGTGATGTCTAGGTAACACGTCCAGGCTAGAAATATATATATATATATTTATATATATTTGTGTTCTACTCCCCCCCTGCTATCTACATACATAATTGTTCGCTCCTGTTGTGATAGTCCATTTACTGGATTTCATCCAGTAGCTGTTTGATTTACTGATTGTTGCTCTTTCTTGTTCTTTCTCCTCTCTTTTTCTTTTCTTTATTTCTTCTCTCTTTAGTTTTTCTTTCCCATCTTCTCCCTCCTTTCCCTCCCTATTGATATCCCTCTTAGACCCATAAAGAGTCTCATAAGGGAATACCGCAGATTTCAACTCTACTTTAGAAGTAAATAACTTGTCCACTAGGATGACTGATATAAAGGTTACAACATTCAATGTAAAACGTCTAAACTCACCACAGAAACGAGGCCAAGTCATGCTGGCTCTCAGGAAAATGGGTTCTCAGATAGTGTTTCTTCAGGAAACTTACCTACGCCAGAGAAGAATGCCAAGGCTGCCAAAACGTCCATTTGCCCACTGGTTTCATAGTGTACAGCCAGCTTCTGCCTCCAAAGGAGTAGATATAGCAGTCCACCAATCCATCCCATTTACCATATTGCAGCAACACACAGATGCGGATGGTCGCCTTCTGCTAGTCAAAGGCTTAATAGCAAATCGCAAAATCACTTTAGCAAACCTATATGTCCCGAATAAGTCCCCTGTGCATTGGCTTCTGCAGGCTCTAGACCAGGCATCCTCAAACTGCGGACCTCCAGCTGTTGCAAAACTACAACTCCCAGCATGCCCGAACAGCCTTCAGGTATCAGCCTACAGCAGGGCATTGTGGGAGTTGTAGTTTTGCAACAGCTGGAGGGCCGCAGTTTGAGGATGCCTGCTCTAGACACACTTAAAATCTTTGCTGAAGGGCAGATAATTCTAGGAGCTGATTTAAAATTAGTATTGAACCCAGCCATTGACTCATCTTCAGCTAAATCCCGAGTAACGCAAAAACTTCTCAGTAAACTACATAAGAAACTTCACGAATTGCATTTAATAGACGTATGGCGTAGACTACATCCCACAGATAAGGACTTTTCCTTCTACTCAGTTCCACATGGAACGTACCAACGGCTAGATCACATTTTGACCTCTGCATCTCTTCTTCCCTCCTTTAGATCAGCGGAAATAGGAAATATCACCTTATCTGACCACGCTCCATGCTCGACGACCTTCACCCTGGCCTCTCTACCACAAAGGAACTGGAGCTAGAAGTTAAACGAATCCCTGCTGAACAACCAACTCCACTTGGATCAGGTCAGGACTCAGTTGATAGAGTACTTTGCACTTAACTCCTCCACACACAGCTCTCAACCTATTGTATGGGAGGCTCACAAAGCATTTATTAGAGGTTGCTTCATCTCCCTGGGCACTAGAGTTAAAAAGGAACAGCAGAAGGCAGTCGACACGCTTTTAGCAGACATAGCGACAATTGAGAAGGCTTCACTACACAATGAGCATCAAAAAGCACTGACAGAATTCAGACTTAAACTCCGAGACCTTCTTAGCCATAGAGTAGCGAAGCAAATGATGAATTTTCAACATAAGGTCTACGCCCATGGAGAAAAAGGAGGAAAGCTGATGTCATCCTTGCTTAAGAAAGCCAAGAATGTCACGCACATCCCCTCTATAAAACAGCCAAATGGCAATGTGACTAACGACACTCCAGAAATAGCCAGAGCTTTTAAAGAATTCTACTCGAAACTATACAATCTACATCAAACAGGAACACCTGATGAGGAACTCCAAAAGGAGCGCCACATCAGAAACTTTTTAGATTCCCTACATCTCCCAACTATAACACCAGAAGACTCAAAATACCTCACTAGCCCGGTATCGCCTGATAAAGTAATAAGTACTCTCAAAACCTTCCCAACTGGGAAAAGCCCGGGACCTGACGGCTTACCCTTACTATATTATAAAAAGCTCCAAGATATCCTCATTCCTAGGTTCACAGAAGTCTGTAATGCACTCATGCAAGGGGACTCCCTGCCTAAGCAGACGCTTGAATCCCACGTCACCCTGATTCCTAAAGAAGGGAAAGACCCCTTGAGTTGTGGCAGTTATCGCCCGATTTCCCTCTTGAACCTGGACTTGAAATGGTGGGCTAAGATTTTGGCTTGCAGACTAGGCAAGTTCCTACCAGGAATATATGAAAGAGGACGCTTAAAATGGAGCAAAATAATAAATATTTATTGTGCTCATGTAGGAAGGGGGTGAACCTATCTAAATCAAAAGGACCAAAACCGTCTATCCTGGTTTGACCAGCCTCACATAGTAACAGTCCACCTACCTAAATTAGGAGGACTTGTGGTAATTGTACTGAGGGGATAGACGGACTAATAATCTAAAATCCACCGCACTAATATACGGATATGGTGCTCCGAGAGGCAAATGCAGCCTAATAATTATTAATGTGCTGACGGAGATAGATGCTGTGTGTTATAACCCCTACAAATTTAGTCAATGTATAGGGATCCCACATTGATCACACACACAGCACAACAAACACTGGACTGACCAGTGACCGGCTATGAATGACAATACACCCATTGACATATTTGTGTCTGTGGTGACCAATAAGCTCCGTCAATTGGACACATTGAAGGGTAGTGCTGACAATTTGAGCTGGCCTGAAAAGGAAGCTTTGAAACAACTGCAAATGGATACTGAATTGGTCATAAAGCCATCTGATAAAGGTGGTAACATTGTAGTGATGGGACATGAGAAATATCAACAGATGTGTCTCAACATCCTTAGTGACCAGTCCACATATAGGAAGCTTCCTTCTGATCCTACAGTAGTGTTCAGACTCGAATTGCGAGACATTTTAATGAAGGCGTTGGCAAATAAATTGATTGACAAGGCGGAATTTGCTTTCTTGCTTCCGGATTTTCCGGTTCTTGCCACCCTATACAGCCTACCTAAAGTTCATAAAGGCCTTGATCCTTTGAAAGGCAGGCCAATTGTCTCTGGTACAGGCAGTCTTACTGCAAACATCAGTACTTACGTGGATACCATTCTGAGACCTTTTGTCACCAGTTTGCCGTCCCATGTTAGAGACACCATGGATGTGTTGGCAAGGCTCAATGGTATCCATGTAGATAAGGGTACCAAGTTGGCCAGTTTAGATGTGGAGGCCCTCTACAGCTCCATTCCCCATCATTTGGGCTGTAGAGCGGTCCTCTCATTCCTTCAACAGAGAGGGGAACATCTGCTAGGCCACAATACCTTTATTATGGAACTTCTTGAGTTCATATTGACGCATAATGTGTTCTTATTTGACGGTAAGATTTTCCACCAGCTCAGGGGAGTCGCAATGGGCAGTCCCTGTGCCCCTACTTTTGAGAATCTCTTCCTGGGCTGGTGGGAAAGGGAACTGGTTTTCTCTGATGTCATGGAGCACTTTGTTGGTGCTGTCCCCTTGTGGGTCAGATACATGGATGATGTGCTGATCCTCTGGGGGGGCAGCACCACTCTGTTCCATGAGTTTGTGGCAGCTTTGAACAACAATGAGCTGGGTCTATTTTTTACCTCAGAGATAAATGAGAGTCAGATTTCATTTTTGGATTTGACCATCAAGCTCAATACATCTGGTGATATTGTTACCAGTATGTATAGGAAAACCACGGCTACGAATAGCCTACTCAGATGGGAGAGTGGTCACCCCAAAGCTCTGAAACGAGGTATTCCTAAGGGGCAATATTTAAGGGCCCGTAGGAATTGTTCCCAGCTATCTGACTTCAGAAAGGCTGCCACAGACCTTCAAGGCAGATTTTTGTCCCGAGGCTATCCTTCCCAGTTACTCAGAGAAGCCTACCAACATTCTTTGAGTCGAAACAGGGATTCGCTACTTTCTACCAAACTAAGTCCACAAGGGACGGAAAGTATGCGAATTATTGGCACTTTTGATAGCGCTCATGATCAAGTGCGCAATGTGCTATCAGAACACTGGGACATTTTGAGATCTGACTCGGACATTGGGCATCTGATCCCGGATAAACCATCGATTACCTTTCGTCGTAGCCAGAACCTGCGTGACATCTTTGTCCACAGTATGTATCAGAGTCCCAGACAGCATACCTGGTTACACAATCCTGTTTCTGGAACCTTTTCCTGTGGTTCTTGCAAGTTCTGTGGCTACATCAATAAGAACAAATCATTCTCCGGTTACACATCTGACAGAACCTTTTATATCAGACCATTTGTGAATTGTAAAACTACTGGAGTGGTCTACTTAATGACATGTACATGCAGCCTGAAATATGTTGGAAAAACGATACGCGAACTAAGACGGCGTATAGGTGAACATGTATCTGACATTAACAAATGTCAGGACACACCTATCGCCCGCCATGTGGTTGAATGCCATAGTGGCAATGCGTCCGTCATTAAATTTCAGGGTATTGACATTGTGAAGAGGACACCACGTGGAGGTGATTTGGACCGTATCCTCCTACAAAAGGAGGCACAATGGATTTTAAGGCTAGGCACCATCAAGCCCAATGGTCTAAATGATGCCATATCCTATGTTCCATTTATTTAATTTTAATGGTATTAGAGTACCTCCCTCTCTTCATTTTGTCTTTCACTAGTTTATATGCATTTGATCAGGTCTGATATTAATTGCCTACCTTCAGGATTTTCCGATGTTGCTCTTAAAATACTGTTGCCTGTCATCTAATATTCCGCTGATGTTTCCCTGATACCTTGTTATTATACAGTGCTGGTGCGCTGACCCCCTGAACACATTCATGCTCTTCCATAGTCGTCAGTGGACCATCCCAGTATGGCTGTATCATCTGGTGGATTGGCTGCCAGCTGGAGGCGTGTTCTTGGGGGCGTGGTGTATCGCTTTAAATCACGGCGTCTACCTGGCCGCTCGCGGCCATTACAGAGCCGAGACTATGTTTATAACAAACAATACACCGTCTCCCACACTAGGCTTCGGTGCTTCTTGTTAATGACACTGTGTAGTTAGCCGATCCCAAACCTGTGTTATCGGCGCTAGGCAGGCTAGGTGTAGTGGCTACTTGGCTCCTGATGACGTGCATATACCAACTGCACAGAAACGCGTAGAGCCGTAGCTCAGTGTGTTTAGACCGGCTGGCTGTTGGAATGTGACTGCCAACGTCAGCAAGCGTCTATGTGGTTTACTCACCTATGGTGGTTAGTGTCTGTGAGTCGGCATAGTGCACGGCCGCTCCCATTACTCACCACCGCTGCTCAGTGACTCGCCGGTCACTGGTCAGTCCAGTGTTTGTTGTGCTGTGTGTGTGATCAATGTGGGATCCCTATACATTGACTAAATTTGTAGGGGTTATAACACACAGCATCTATCTCCGTCAGCACATTAATAATTAATAGGCTGCATTTGCCTCTCGGAGCACCATATCCGTATATTAGTGCGGTGGATTTTAGATTATTAGTCCGTCTATCCCCTCAGTACAATTACCACAAGTCCTCCTAATTTAGGTAGGTGGACTGTTACTATGTGAGGCTGGTCAAACCAGGATAGACGGTTTTGGTCCTTTTGATTTAGATAGGTTCACCCCCTTCCTACATGAGCACAATAAATATTTATTATTTTGCTCCATTTTAAGCGTCCTCTTTCATATATTCGTGTTTGCCAGATTATAGGGACGTGTACCTTATATATATATATTTTTGTAAGTTCCTACCAGCCCTGATAGGCCATGAACAATCAGGGTTTGTTCAGGGCCGAGAGGGAAAAGAGAATTCCCATAGGATATTTCATGCTATACGCATGGCACATAGGAAAAAGATACCTCTAGCCCTATTAAGTATAGATGCTGAAAAGGCGTTCGATAGAGTCAACTGGCTATTCATAAAATCGATCGACTCTGCAATGCTTTGCCTTTTCAGACACTTTCACGACAGCGATATTTACTCTTTACCAAAACCCATATGCCAGACTGAAAGTTAATGGTACGCTATCACCATCTTTCAATATAACCAACGGAACCAGACAGGGATGCCCCCTTGTCCCCCTCACTTTTTATTTTAGTAGTAGAGACGTTATTACAACTAGTTAGGCAGTCCCCAGAAATATCAGGGGCTCAGTATGGCGAAAAGGAACTAAAATGTACTGCGTTTGCAGATGATTTATTGTTCTTGGTTGTGGATCCGGAGAAGGGACTAGATCCATTAGTAAAGAACATAGACGAGTATAGTTCTTTATCGGACTTCAAAGTCAACCATACCAAATCAGAGATACTGAATATTTCCCTACCGGAACCCATAGTGATACTAATGACTTATACCAGCACAACTACACCCCCCTTTTAGGAGACCTACAACGCCTATTACAAACATATAATCTTCCCTATCTGTCTTGGATGGGACGTAAAAACATTCTGAAGGCCTATGTAATGCCAAAGGTTCTATATGTTATGCAATAAGTCTTGATATGGCTCCCTAAATATTTTTTCAAGAGCGTGAAGAGTATATTCTCTGGGTTCCTGTGGAATAGCAGGAAACCCAGGATATCTCATGAAACCTTAATTAGAGCTAAAGAGAAGGGAGGACTAGGTCTACCGGACATATCTAGATATTACAGAGCAATACAACTTAATAGGTGGCTTGAAATGGTAGATCCAAACAGACGTCCAGATGTCAAAGTCATCTGCCGTCACAGCATAGGAAGGCACTTCCAGAAACACTTATGGCTTCCCGACAGATGCATACATAGTGACATGACCATAGACCCATTGATGCGTGGCCTAGGAGAGGTATGGAGAGAAATGAGGAAAACATTAGCCCCTGACCCATCTCCTCTGCTGCCAGCGAGCCTACTACCAGATCTCCTAAACCGTGATACTTTAGACAAACCACATTTGTGGAACTCCCTAACATCGGTAAAGCTTGGTGAAATCACCCCAAATATAGAGACCTCCACCTTAGAGGCACTTCCAAGCTCGATCACAGAATCTCCAGGGATTGGATGGACAAATGTCTTTTTTCGGCCTTATGTACTATGTTACTATGTATACTCAGTATAACAATATAATCACAGGGAACGACCTGTTTAAAACGTAGCCTTTAATCTAATTATAACATAAAATAACAAAACTCCCACAGACATACATAGAAAAAGAACAAAAAAGAAGATATATCCTTGATGACATGGAAGATGATACTTGTAATCGTCCAGAAGTACGGGTCAAAGTGGACTGAGGGGACAGAGATGGAGTCTAATCTGTCGCTATTCCTGGCCCTGGGCTAAATAGCCCTGCCTAAGAACGGAATGGCCGCCCTGATAAGGACGATCCCGTATTCTGGAACCTCCTGGTGACCCTAGTAAGGCCCTGTGACCCTGGTGGATCCCTACTCAGGGCCTACTCTAGGTACACAAAACAAAAACAAAGTATAAATAATAATATAGAAAGCAGCAGAACAGCCACCCCCCTGGATGCTCAGTGGCATGGGTGGAAAAGCTGCCAATAATAAATATGTCATAAAGAATGCATAGACACCCACAGGTGTGGCTATCTATGAATATGCATCATCAATGGACGATCTCACTGTGTAGACCCCACACACCGGATACACCGTGTGACGTCAACACACCAAGATTCGCCGTTAACATTTGTACATATCAGTGTATAAATTAGGGTGTATATACACGTACGGCACCAGAAGCACTACGTCTAGTATGCAATCAGATGCCAGTGTCCCAACGCGTTTCACCCTGATTGATTGTCGGGTTCCTCAGGGGACGTATATCAAAGTACAATGCTGTATTTTGGCATCAGAGAGAGGTAACCAAACTGGTGGCAAGGTCCTCAATTATGATGACACCGTTAGACCAGATCATTTACTGGTCGCATTATGTTCATTCACTTAATAGCTTAAGATGATCAAATATAGGGACCACATAAGGGGGCCTATGGAGTCTGCTCACAAGACAATCATTCGCCAGTGTGGTGATATGTCCACATATATATCCCGGCGATGAGCCAACATAGGAATTCCCACATGAATAGTCAAGGTGACAACCTCCTACAAACAGTCACACATGCATGATGACACATGTGATCGCATGGCAAACAGGTAACAAGATACTACTTGCGTGTCCATATACGGCCAGGAGTGGCCCAAGCTGTCTGTGGAGATAGTCATATGTCCATTATCACTCCAGCCATAGCCCGCATCTGCAAGTTAGTGGTGCCTCAGCTTTTCCACCCACGCCACTGAGCATCCAGGGGGGTGGCTGTTCTGCTGCTTTCTATATTATTATTTATACTTTGTTTTTGTTTTGTGTACCTAGAGTAGGCCCTGAGTAGGGATCCACCAGGGTCACAGGGCCTTACTAGGGTCACCAGGAGGTTCCAGAATACGGGATCGTCCTTATCAGGGCGGCCATTCCGTTCTTAGGCAGGGCTATTTAGCCCAGGGCCAGGAATAGCGACAGATTAGACTCCATCTCTGTCCCCTCAGTCCACTTTGACCCGTACTTCTGGACGATTACAAGTATCATCTTCCATGTCATCAAGGATATATCTTCTTTTTTGTTCTTTTTCTATGTATGTCTGTGGGAGTTTTGTTATTTTATGTTATAATTAGATTAAAGGCTACGTTTTAAACAGGTCGTTCCCTGTGATTACATTAATTGGATTATATACCACCTGTGGTTATTATTCCCTCTGACGGGATATTGTCTTAGCTGTGATTACTATCAGTATAACAATAGTTACAATTTATTAATCTGAAGTACTAGATTGTACTTGAATTTAAAGGGATAATCCAACCCCTGTAATGACCCCCCTAATGCCCAGTTGGCAGTCAATAGCAGTCGAAAACAGGGACGAGCCTTCCTAGCATTGCAAGTGAGATGCAGTGGCAGCTATGCGGGGAGCAAGAGCGACGCAGTTGCTGGGGAGTAAAACCTACATAAGGTACCCGGGCACTAGTAGGGTCATTATAGGGGTTGGAAAACCCCTTTAACCCCTTAGGGCCCGGGCTCATTTTCACCTTAAGGACCAGGCCATTTTTTGCAAATCACTTTATGTGGTGATAACTCTAAAATGCTTTGACTTATCCAGGCCATTCTGAGATTGTTTTTTTGTCACATATTGTACTTCATGACACTGGTAAAATGAACTAAAAAAAAAACTGTTTTTTATTTATAAAAAAATACCAAATTTACCAACATTTGGGAAAAATTTGCAAAATTCCAAGTTTCAATTTCTCTACTTCTATAATACATAGTAATACCTACAAAAATAGTTATTACTTTACATTCCCCATATGTCTACTTCATGTTTGGATCATTTTGGGAATGCCATTTTAGTTTTTGGGGACGTTACAAAGCTTAGAAGTTTAGAAGCAAATCTTGAAATTTTTCAGAAATTTTCAAAAACCAAATTTTTAGGGACCAGTTCAGGTCGGAAGTCACTTTGTGAGGCTTACATAATAGAAACCACCCAAAAATGACCCCATTCTAGAAACTACACCCCTCAAGGTATTCAAAACTGATTTTACAAACATCGTTAACCCTTTAGGTGTTCGACAAGAGTTGAGGCAAATGGAGATAAAATTTCAGAATTTCAATTTTTGGGCAAATTTTCAATTTTAATCCATTTTTTCCAGTTACAAAGCAAGGGTTAACACCCAAAAACAAAATGCTATATTTATTGCCCCGATTCTTTAGTTTGCAGAAACACCCCATATGTGGCCTTAAACTACTGTACGGGCACACAGTAGGGCGTAGAGGGAAAGGTGCGCCATGTGGTTTTTGGAAGGCAGATTTTGCTGGACTGATTTATTTACACCATGTCCCATTTGAAGCCTCCCTGATGCACCCCTAGAGTAGAAACTACATAAAAGTGACCCCATTTTGGAAACTACGGGATAAGGTGGCAGTTTTGTTGGGACTATTTTTAGAATACCGTATTTTTCTCCCTATAAGACGCACTTTTCCCCCCCAAAAGTGGGGGAAAGTAGCAGTGCGTCTTATGGGGCGAATGGTGCTGATTTTGCCGTATTTTCAATGATACACCCGCCGCGCGGCATCGCGGCGGGTGTATCATTGAAAATACGGCAAAATCAGCTGTGAGGGAGGAGGGGCTGGGGGCTTTCATCTGCTTTTATAATGACAGCGGGGCCCGTGCAATAACTGTATTCTACTACACGGGCCCCGCTCACTGTATATTCGTATCTGTAAAAGTTAATTATGTATATACCGGTAATCGCATAATCAGCGCTACTTACAACTACAAGCGCTCGGTAGGTAGCAGAGAGGAGGGAGGACGCAGGCCGGGAGGACGGGCGGGCGGCGCGTCACTCACTACGTCACGCGCCTGCGCCGCCCACTTTATGAATAAAGCAGGCGGCGTGGGTGCATGACGTAGTGACTCACGCTGCCAGCGCCCCTTCCTCCCGACCTGCCTCCTCCCTCCTCTCTGCTACCTACCGAGCATAAAGAATAAATAAATAAAATGCAAATAAAATACACTCCATCAAACATTAAACTTTCACAGAAAAATAAAAAATAAAAAACTGTGCCAAAAGAAACAGAGTCGTGGGAAGTCCAACATCCACCTAGGTACAACTGCTTTGCGAAGGCACATGATCTCAAATCACAAACGCATATGGGATCAACACATGAGTACAAGCAGCACACAAAGTCAAAGCCGCCATCCTCCTCCTGGTCCAGCATCTTCAGCCGCGTCAACCACTGCTGTCCTCCTTGCCCCCTCTCAACCATCCGCCACTTTGCCTTGAGCCTTGAGCAGTTCCTGCTCATCTGCCCACAGTCAGGTGTCTGTCAAGGACATGTTTGAGCGTAAGAAGCCAATGTCACAAAGTCACCCCCTTGCCCGGCGTCTGACAGCTGGCTTGTCGGAACTCTTAGCCCGCCAGCTTTTACCATACAAGCTGGTGGAGTCGGAGGCCTTCCAAAAATTTGTAGCTATTGGGACACCGCCGAAATTTCTTTGCACAAAAGGCAATCCCCAACCTGTACTCGATTGTGCAAAAGGAAGTCATGGCATGTTTGGCACACAGTGTTGGGGCAAGGGTCCATCTGACCACTGATACCTGGTCTGCAAAGCACGGTCAGGGCAGGTATATCACCTACACTGCGCATTGGGTAAACCTGCTGACGGCTACCAAGCATGTAATGCGTGGCTCTGCAGAGGAGTTGATGACACCGCCACGACTTGCAGGCAGGCCTGCTGCCACCTCCTCTACTCCTCCTACTCCATCCTCTTCCATAACCTTCTCGAGGGCTGAGTCCTCTTCTGCTGCTGCGTCTTGATCCACATCAACGGCACCCCCCCAGCTCCCCAGGGGCTATTCCACATCCCGGATACGACAGTGTCACGCCGTCTTGGGGTTGACTTGCCTGAAAGCAGATAGTCACACCGGACCAGCACTCCTGTCCGCCCTGAACGCACAGGTGGATCAGTGGCTGACTCCGCACCAACTGGTGATCGGCAAAGTGGTGTGTGACAACGGAAGCAATTTGTTGGCGGCATTGAATTTAGGCAAGTTGACACATGTGCCGTTCATGGCATATGTGTTGAATCTGATAGTACAACGCTTTATGCATAAGTACCCAGGCTTACAGGACGTCCTCAAGCAGGCCAGGAAGGTGTGTGGCCATTTCAGGCGTTCCTACATGGCCATGGCGCACTTTTCAGATATCCAGCGGCGAAACAACATGCCAGTGAGGCGCTTGATTTGCGACAGCCTGACACGTTGGAATTCAACACTCCTAATGTTCGACCGCCTGCTCCAACAAGAAAAAGCCATCAACGAGTATTTGTATGACCGGGGTGTTAGGACAGCCTCTGCGGAGCTGGGAATTTATTTGCCACGTTACTGGACGCTCATGCGCAATGCATGTAGGCTCATGCGTCCTTTTGAGGAGGTGACAAACCTAGTCAGTCGCACCGAAGGCACCATCAGCGACATCATCCCATTTGTTTTCTTCCTGGAGCGTGCCCTGCAAAGAGTGCTGGATCAGGCCGTAGATGAGCGGGAAGAGGAAGAGGAAGAGTTGCGGTCACGATCACCACCATAAACAGCCTTATCAGCATCGCTTGCTGGACCTGCGGCAAAGCTGGAAGAGGAGTGTGAGGAAGAGGAGTCAGAGGAGGAATGTGGCTTTGAGCAGGAGGAGGAAGACCAATCACAGCAGGCATCCCAGGGTGCTCGTTGTCACTTATCTGGTACCCGTAGTGTTGTACGTGGCTGGGGGGAAGAACAGACTTTCAGTGAGATCACTGAGGACGAGGAACGGGGCATGAGTAGCTCGGCATCCAACCTTGTGCAAATGGGGTCTTTCATGCTGTCGTGCCTGTTGTGGGACCCTCGTGTAAAAAGGCTGAAGGAGAACTACCTCAGAAAGGGTGCAGAAGTCAGAAAGGATGCAGAAGTTCCAAAATAAATTTAAAAGTATGCTTTACACAGCGTATAAGGGTGATGTCACAGCACAACGGGAATCTAACGGGGGAAGAGGTGAAAGTAATCCTCCTACCATGACCACGCCGGCAAGGACAGGACGCTTTACAGACGTGATGTTGATGGAGGACATGCAGAGCTTTTTAAGTCCTACGCATCGCCACAACTCTTCGGGGTCCACCCTTAGAGAACGACTCGACCGACAGGTAGAAGACTACCTCTCCTTAACTGCAGATATTGACACTCTGAGGAGCGATGAACCCTTTGACTACTGGGTGTGCAGGCTTGACCTGTGGCCTGAGCTATCCCAATTTGCGATAGAACTTCTGGCCTGCCCCGCTTCAAGTGTCCTGTCAGAAAGGACCTTCAGTGCAGCAGGAGGTATTGTCACTGAGAAGAGAAGTCGCCTAGGTCAAAAAAGTCTAGATTACCTCACCTTTATTAAGATGAATGAGGCATAGATCCCGAAGGGACTGACAGTGGGCGATACATTTGACTAATAAAGGCCTGGTGATGAGATGAGCTGCCTTGGGTTAAAAATGGTCCACACGCTGCTGTATTTTATCTCTGCATGCCGGATGACTTGTGTGACTTATCTGCCACCAACTAGGGTTCAAGCCAAAATGTTTTAGTGCACTTTCTGCCTGAAAACATCAATTTTTCTGTCAACAATACCTATTTTTTCAGGCATGTGTACATGCCTAATTTTTCTGGCCTCTGGTGCTGCACTGTGGCTGCAAAAACAAAAAACAAAAAAAAGGCACATACATGTGTCAATTCCCCTTCTTGATCGTTACCTTGTTGTGGTGAAGGGGCTTGCGTATCACAATGAAGCGACCACCTCTATGAGTGTGTTGGCAATGGCAATGTTGGCACACCCCAGATAAGGTCGTTGCTTCATTGTGAACAGACCAAAAGCGATCGGCTGGATAATTTTCCATAGAAAAAACATAAATTTTCTTTGTGATCATCTAAGGTGGTCATTAAAGCCTACTAGGCCAAAAATGGGCCCACACTGCAGAATCATTGTTTTCTGGGTCACTTAACTGTCACTGAACTACCTCAGTCAGCACGACCATAGACTTTGAAAAAACCCCATCGCCTGCAATCTCCCAAACGTGCGCACGAGCACAGTCATCACTACACCAAGATTGACGCATAGAGGAATAAAATTTATGTCATGAGTGTGTCAACTATTGACAACTCCTTGCGGTTGTCTAAAATCTATTCCATACACGTCCCCTGATAGGGGACATAACAGAGATTAAACTGATAGGAATAGTACTACTTAACACACCACTCATATTTGGTGGCACAGTACATTGCGCGGCGCACGCACAGTGCCCTAAATTGGAAGTAAGAGAACCAACCAAGCATCTTTTTCCATCTCCCGGTTCCTAAAATCTATTTCATTTACCGGCCCCTGATAGGGGACGTAACAGGGATTAAACTGATAGGAATAGTACTACTTAACACACCTAATTATAATAATAAGAATAATAATAGGGGACGTAACAGGGATTAAATTGATAGGAATAGTACGACTTAAACACACCACTCATATCTGGTGGCACAGTACATTGCAAGGCGTACGCGCAGTGCCCCAAATTGGAAGTAAGAGGACCGACCAAGCATCTTTGTACAGGAGGTCATAGGCAGGATCACCTTGGGGGGCACATGCTGCATTATCTGCATAATGCAAGCATTTCCGGATGGCCTCAAACCGGGTACGTGTCATGGCCGTACTGTAAAGTAGGGTCTGGTAGAGGACGTCCCCACTCCAGAAATGCCTGACACTAGGTTTTTTGACTAGGCCCATGTGCAGCACGCGGCCCCAAAACGTCGTCATCTTGGCTGCACTGACCGGAGTCCAGCCACCGGCCCTAGCCAAAAAGGAGCCCGGGTGTTGAGCAACGAACTGTTGGGCGTGCAGGTTCATCTGCTCCACCATCAGATTTACAAAGTGGTCACTGAAAAAAATACTAAAACTGTCATATTCAGTGAAGCCCACTGTGGAAATCTGGATTCCTGGTTGGCCTACAAAATCAGGAATCGCGGGCTCAAAATGCTCTGGGGTACACCAGACAAGTTCACCAGCAGGGGGCTCGGGTGGACTGATCTGGTGGGCCGGAAAACTAGTACAAACCCCAGAGCCGCTCGTACTAGTGTGGGCCACAGGGTCCCTAGCATGGCGGTCCCCTTGCTCCGCCTGGGGGTTCATCATCATCGCTAGATGACAACGCTGGGCGGCAGTGATCGAAACTACTCAGGACGTACAAGTACGCCCTGTGTCCTTAAGTACCAGGACATCAGGGCATACCTGTACGCCCTATGTCCCGAAAAGGTTAAAGAATGATTAATGTGATAGCATTGCTTATTTATATGAAGACAGTAGATGACCAGCAACAATTGCCAGAATAACAGTGCCAACAATCATAGAAAATCCTAAATACAGAGATGTGGTGAATCTAGAATTTATTTGAACCTCTTTTCTTAAAGGACTTTTTTGGGAGTACAGTGTTGCTGAACAGTCCGCAGGATAGGTTATCAATATCAGATTGATGGGGTCTAAATCCCAGCACCTCCAGAGATCAGCTGTTTGAAGAGGCTGTGTAAGCGCTGCTTTCTCTTTCTAGGCCAGTTACATCATGTTCATCAGTCACATAGCCTATGTGCAGCTCAGTTCCATTTAAACAAATTTTCTTGTAGAATGCTTGTACAGTAAAATATCAATTGTTGCAGATGACACTAAACTGTGTAAAGTAATTAACATATAAGAGGACAGTATACTGCTACAGGTTGATCTGGGTAGATTGGAGGCTTGGGCAGAGAAGTGGCAGATGAGGTTTAACACTGAGAAATGTAAGGTTATGCACATGGGAAGGAATAATGCAAGTCACAAGTACATACTAAATGGTGTAACACTGACATGGATAAGGACTTAGGAATAGTGTTGAGCGAGCATGCTCGGCCGAATACTAGTTCGGCTCGAGCATCGCTATGCTCGGCACATTGAGGTACTCGGCGGAGTACCGCATGTGCTCGAGTGCAATGCTCAAGTCCCCTCTCCGCACGTTTCGCGGCTGCTAAGCAGCCAATAAACATGCAGGTAAGTACTGCCCTCACTGTAATGCCAGTAACCATGTTGGCTACTGGCATTACAGTGATTGGCTGGCCGGAACACGTCATCAGGTGCTATATAGCACCCGATGACGCGTGTTCGGCTTATTCTAAGTCAGGGAGAGGTAAGAAAAGGAAGGGACAGAGAGTGTAGGGAGTGTAATTGAATATTATAAGTGTACAAAAATGTTTCAGAGACCCAAAAGTCCTTGTAAGGACTATTGTGTGTGACAGCAGCAATATATTTTTCTAGCACAACCTGCGCTAAATTGCTCAGTTTTAGGGAGAGCTGTGCATAGGAAGGGAGTCATATAGTGTAGGGAGTGTAATAGGAAGATTTTTATACAAAAAACTTTTCAGAGACCCAAAAGTTTTCAGAGACCCAAAAGTAAGGACTATTGTGTGTGACAGCAGCAATATATATTTTAGCGTATCCTGCGCTATATACCGTGTAATAGGCCGCTTCGGACAGTTAAATTATCCACGACACATCTCCTGTTTCAAGTGTGCGCATCCCTAAAATATCAGTGACATCCATTGCAGTTTTTCCATAGACGGTGTCCCCTGCGAACAGTTCAATTATCTGCGCCACATCTCCTGTCTAAAGTGTGCACATCCCTAAAATATCAGCAACATCCAGTACAGTTTTTCTGTAGACACTGTCCCCTGCGGACAGTTCCATTTTCCGCGCCATATCTCCTGTTTAAAGTGTGAACATCCCTAAAATATCAGTGACATCCAGTACACTTTTTCCATAGACGGTGTCCGCAGTGAACTGTTAAATTATCCGCGTCACATCTCCAGTTTAAAGTGTGCGCATCCCTAAAATATTAGTGACATCCAGTATACTTTTTCCGTAGACGGTGTCCCCTGCGGACAGTTAAATTATCCGCGCCACATCTCCTGTTTAAAGTGTGCACATCCCTAAAATATCAGTGATATCCAGTGCAGTTTTTCTGTAGATGGTGTCCGCTGAGGACTGTTAAATTATCGGCGTCACATTTCCTGTTTAACCCCCTTATGGACCGGGCTCATTTTCACCTTAAGGACCAGGCCATTTTTTGCAAATCTGACCAGTGTCACTTTATGTGTGAACAACTTTAAAACGCTTTTACTTATCCAGGCCATTCTGAGATTGTTTTTTAGTCACATATTGTACTTCATGACACTGGAAAAATGGAATCACAAAAATAAATTTTTATTTCTGAAAAAAAATTCCAAATTTAGAAAAAAAAATTAAAATTAGCTAATTTCCAAATTTACATTTCTTTACTTCTATAATACATAGTAATACCTCCAAAAATATTTATTAATTTATATTCCCAATATGTCTACTTTATGTTTGGATCATTTCGTGAATTCCATTTAATTTTTTGGGACGTTAGAAGGCTTAGAAGTTTAGAAGCAAATCTTGAAATTTTTCAGAAAATTTCTAAAACCCACTTTTTCAGGACCAGTTCAGGTCTGAAGTCACTTTGTGAGGCTTACATAATAGAAACCACCCAAAAATGACACAATTTTACAAACTACACCCCTCAAGGTATTCAAAACAGATTTTACAAACTTTGTTAACCCTTTAGGTGTTCCACAAGAATTAATGGAAAATAGAGATAAAATTTCAAAATTTCACTTTTTTGGCAGATTTTCCATTTGAATCCATTTTTTCCAGTTACAAAGCAAGGGTCAACAGCCAAACAAAACTCAATATTTATGGCACTGATTCTGTAGTTTACAGAAACACCCCATATGTGGTCGTAAACTGCTGTACGGGCACACGGCAGGGCACAGAAGGAAAGGAATGCCATACGGTTTTTGGAAGGCAGATTTTCCTGGGCTGTTTTTTTGACACAATGTCCCATTTGAAGCCCCCCTGATGCACCCCTGTAGTAGAAACTCCAAAAAAGTGACCCAATTTTAGAAACTACACCCCTCAAGGTATACAAAACAGATTTTACAAACTTTGTTAACCCTTTAAGTGTTCCACAAGAATTAATGGCAAATAGAGATAACATTTCAAAATTTCACTTTTTTGTCAGATTTTCCATTTTTATAATTTTTTTTCCAGTTACAAAGCAAGGGTTAACAGCCAAACAAAACTCAATATTTGTGGCCCTGATTCTGTAGTTTAAAGAAACACCCCATATGTTGTCATAAGCTGCTGTACGGGCACACGGCAGGGCGCAGAAGGAAAGGAATGCCATACGGTTTTTGGAAAGCAAATTATGCTGGATTGGTTTTTTGACACCATGTCCCATTTGAAGCCCCCTTGATGCACCCCTAGAGTAGAAATATCCTAAAAAGTGACCCCATTTTGGAAACTACGGGATAGGGTGGCAGTTTTATTGGTACTATTTTAGGGTACATATGATTTTTGGTTGCTCTATATTAGGCCCCTTTCACACGGGCATCATGTTTTTGGCCCGAATAAGATGCGGGTGCATTTTGGGAAAATGCGCTATTTTTCCGCGCGAGTGCAAAACATTGTAATGCGTTTTTCACGCACGTGAGAAAAATCATCATGTTTGGTTCCCAGACCCGAACCCGGACTTCTTCACAGAAGTTCTTGTTTGGGTTAGGTATTGTGTAGATTTTATTATATTAACATGGTTATAAGGGAAGATAATAGCATTCTTAATACAGAATGCATAGTACAATAGGGCTGAAGGGGTTAAAAAATAAAATAAAAATTTAATTCACCTTAATCCACTTTTTCACGCAGCCCGGCTTCTCTTCTTTCTTCATCTTTGCTGTGCAGTAGGAATAGGACCTTTTGATGACGTCACGGCGCTCATAACATAGTCCATCACATGATCCATCACCATGGTGATGGATCATGTGACAGACCATGTGAGGAGTGTACTGACGTCACCACAGGTCCTTTTCCTGTGCACAGCAAAGATGAATACAGAAGAGAAGTTTTTATTTTTTGTTATTTACAACATTCATCTGACGGGTTAGATCATGTGGTATTTTTATAGAGCAGGTTATTACAGATGCGGCGATACCTAATATGTCTACTTTCTTTTTATTTATGTAAGTTTTACACAATTATTTCATTTTTGAAACAAAAAAAAATCATGTTTTAGTGTCTCCATAGTCAGAGAGCCATAGTTTTTTCAGTTTTTGGGCGATTATCTTGGGTAGGGTATGATTTTTGCGGGATGTGATGGTTTGATTGGCACTATTTTGGGGTGCGTATGACTTTTTGATTGATTGCTATTTCACTTTTTGTTATGTAAGGTGACAAAAAACCTGAGGGGTTAGGTCATGTGATATTTTTATAGAGAAGGTTATTACGGACGCGGCGATACCTAATATGTGTAGTGCATTTTTTTAATTTATTTTTTAATCAATGATAAATGTTTTTGTTTTTTACTTTTTTTGCACTTTTTTTTGCACTTTTTTTGACCCAGACCCACTTGGTTCTTGAAGATCCAGTGGGTATGATGTCTGTATAATACAGTACAGTACACTATATAGTGTACTGTACTGTATTTTCACTTTACACTTAGTCTGATCAGAGGAGCTCCCTCCCTGTTAACTCCTTCCATACAGCGGTCCCTATGGACCGCGGCATTGAAGGGGTTAAACGGCTGACATCTGTGAGCACGGTTGTCAGCCGTTTTAAGCAGAGTGTCAGCAATGTGCTGAGACTCTGCTAACCGCTCTGCCATCCTGAGAGAGGAGGCGGGCAGGATGATCGCGCGCCCTTCCCGCCCCCCCCCAGCACCGTCCGCACCTCCCACACCTGCCCCCTGCACAGCCCGCCGGCAGATAACAATGAGGGCTGCAGGGGGAGGGGGGTTAAAAATGAAAACTTATGTCATTTTGAAGTTTCTGATCCCCACGGTCACGGACCTTGGGGATCAGAAACTTCCGAAAAGCGCTGAAAACCACAGGTCTGAATTGACCTGCGGTTTGCAGAGATCGCCGATACAGGGGGGTAACAGGACCCCCCTCGGCATTGTCCCAGGGTGCCTG
The DNA here is from genome assembly GCF_905171765.1 of Bufo bufo. NCBI lineage: Eukaryota > Metazoa > Chordata > Amphibia > Anura > Bufonidae > Bufo > Bufo bufo. The sequence continues at coordinate 491,864,853 of NC_053389.1, forward strand.
CTGATTGATTTCAGCAGGCAACCAGTTCCGATCACCGCCTGACGCACGGCGGTGATCGGAAATACACATGACGAACCGGTACGTCATGTGTCTTTAAGTACCAGGACATCATGACGTACTGGTACGTCATGTGTCCCCAAGAGGTTAAAGTGTGCGCATCCCTAAGATATCAGTGATATCCAGTGAAGTTTATCCGTAGACGGTGTCCGCTTCTGACAGTGACCTTACCAGGCCCACATATGCTGTGCAAAGTGTGCACTTCAAAATAAATTCTGTGACATAAAATTTATTTTTCAATAGACGGTGTCCTCTTCTGACAGTGACCTGACCAGGCCCACATCTGCTGTGTAACGTGTGCACTTCTAAAAATTTTCTGAGACATAAATTTAATTTTTCAATAGACTGTGTCCTCTTCTGACAGTTGGGAGTGGGTAATTTTCGCTCCCCCCGCTTGCCTTCCTTGGATGTGGTAGCCGTTTCTCAGGCTCCCTCTCCGGAATTGAACACTGATTCTCAGTTTACCCGTGGTCACCATGTTAGGCGCATAAAAGAACATTGAAACTTGATATGGCAGACATCCAAATGGATCATCGATCATCCTTAAAATATCAGTGATATCCAGTGCATTTTTCCTGTAGATGGTGTCCGCTTAGGACTGTTAAATTATCGGCGTCAGATCTCCTGTTTAAAGTATGCGCATCCCTAATATATCAGTGACATCCAGTGCACTTTTTCCATAGACCGTGTCCGCTGCGGACTGTTAAATTATCCGCTCCACATCTCCTGTTTAAAGTGTGCGCATCCCTAAAATATCAGTGACATCCAGTACACTTTTTCTGTAGATGGTGTTTGCTGAGGACAGTTAAATTATCCGCGCAACATCTCCTGTTTAAAGTGTGCGCATCCCTAAAATATCAGTGATATCCAGTGCAGTTTTTCCATAGATGGTGTCCCCTTCTGACAGCGACCTTACCAGGCGCACATCTGCTGTGTAACGTGTGCGCTTATAAAATAATTTCTGTGACATAAAATTTTATTTTTCAATAGACGGTGTCCGCTTCTGACAGTGACCTTACCAGGCCCACATCTGCTGTGTAACGTGTGCGCTTCCAGAATTTTTCTTTGACATGAAATTTTATTTTTCAATAGACGGTGTCCACTTCTGACAGTGACCTGACCAGGCCCACATCTGCTGTGTAACGTGTGCGCTTCTAAAAAATTTTGGTGGCATAAAGTTTAATTTTTTAATAGACGGTGTCCTCTTCTGACAGTGACCTGACCAGGCCCACATCTGCTGTGTAACTTGTGCGCTTCTAAAATTTTTCTGTGACATAAAATTTTTTAAAAGACGGTGTCCATTTCTGACAGTCGGGAGTGGGTAATTTGCGCGCCCCCCGCTTACCTTCCTTGGATGTGGTAGTCGTTTCTCAGGCTCCCTCTCTGGAATCGAACACTGATTCCCCGTTACCCATGGTCACCATTTTAGGCACATAAAAGAACATCGAAACTTGATAGGGCAGACATCCAAATGGATCATTGACGTCATGGGGACGTGTGATCAGGCAGAAGTTATCTAGAGTAGGGTTGAGCGAACCCGAACTGTAAAGTTCGGGTTCGTACCAAACTTTAGGATTTTTTGATCCCGGACCAAAACCCGAACATTTCAGTTAAAGTTCGGGTTCGGTGTTCAGCGATTTCTTGGTGCTTTTTGTAAGGCTGCAGAGCAGCCAATCAACAAGCGTTTAACTTGTGTGCCCTTAGAAGCCATCACAGCAAAGCCTACTAATGGCATGGCTGTGATTGGCCAGTGCAGCATGTGACCCAGCCTCTATATAAGCTGGAGTCACATAGCGCTGCACGTCACTCTGCTGTTACTAGTGTAGGGAGAGGATGCTGCTGCTGTGAGGGAGAGAATAGGAAAGAATCTTTAATCAGAAGTGCTTGTGAACTCAGCGAACTACATAGATTGAGTTTTGTGGGTGTAGTGCACAATCTTTTTACCCTGCCCTGAGCCCAGTGACACAGAAAAATAACTTTTATCAGTCTGTAAGTTAGGTGGGCGGCGGCGGCCATTTTATGCAAGCTCAGTTCACCAGCACTGCATATGTGCTTTTTGTGACATTGAAATCCAAGCTTGAAATACTGCAATAATAATCTGGGTTTAAAAAAACACAAATTTTTGGCAATATCCTACATCTGGTGCCTTTGCAGCATGAGTCAGTGTTCAATTTAAGCTAGAAATACAGCTATAATTTTCTGTGTTTTAAAAAACACACTTTTTGGGCAAAATACTCAATTTTACAGCCCTTGCTGCATCTGTACGTGTGAAATTCAAGCGTTATATACTGCTGTCATACAGGGCCGGTTCTAGGTGAAATGGGGCCCTGGGGAAAAACAATAAGGCCCCCCCCCCCACATGACACTTGCTGACTTTAACGTCCCTTATTGTAAACAAATGCAAGTGGCAAAGCAAGATGTACAAGTAAAAATCCCCCCAAATGCACATTTCTCCAGTCCAACTGACTCCAAACAGAACCAGGGCGGGCTAGTACACTGGCACGGGTGAGATGGTGCCTGGGATGGATCCGACCCAGTTTAATCAACCAACCTACCAGACTGGGATGGATCCCGATCCATTTTAATCAACCAGTTACTGGTAGGTTGGTTGATTAAACTGGGTCGGATCCATTCATCCCAGGCACCATCTCACCCGTCCCAGTGCCAGTATGCCCCGCCCACCCTGGCTCCCGGCGGTGTTCAGCATATATTGACAAGAATCTGGGGCATTACATGATGTAATACCACCCAACTTTCCTGCTGTCCAGCATTGCACATGCGCAGAGACATGAGAAAAGTGTGAGGAAGTGAGTGCCCCACCTCCCCCCATCCTCTGTGTCATGCAGGACAGCTGGGAGACACTGACATTACTTGCTATCCTGCATGACACATGTGCAGAGACATGAGTCTCTGGGAAAGCTGGGTGACCCCTCCCCCTGCCTTTCCATGTTCTTATTATCTGCATTTATGCCTTGCAGGATAGCAGGAAATCTGAGTGACATTACCTGATGTAATAGCACCCAGCTTTTCTGCTCTCCTGCATGGCACATGTGGAGAGACATGAGAATAGTCTGAGAAAGCGTATAAGGCTACTTTCACACTAGCGTTCAGAGCGGGTCCGTCTGCACAGATGGATCCGCTCCTATAATGCAGACGATGGGATCCGTTCAGAACGGATCCGTCTGCATTATAGTTCAGAAAAAAATCTAAGTGTGAAAGTAGTTCAGACGGATCCGTCCAGACTTTACATTGAAAGTCAATGGGGGACGGATCCGTTTGAAATTGCACCATATTGTGTCATCTTCAAACGGATCCGTCCCCATTGACTTACATTGTACGTCTGGACGGATCCGCTTGCCTCCGCACGACCAGGCGGACACCCGAACGCTGCAAGCTGCGTTCTGGTGTCCGCCTGCGGAGCGGAGGCTGAGCGCTGGCAGGCGGATGCATTCTGAGCGGATCCGCGTCCACTCAGAATGCATTGGGGCCGGACGGCTGCGTTCGGGGCCGCTTGTGAGAGCCTTTAAACGGAACTCACAAGCGGAACCCCGAACGCTAGTGTGAAAGTAGCCTAACACAACTCCCACCTCCCCTCATATCTTCTCCTACCTCTGCACTTGTGCCATGCAGGACATCAGGAAAGCTGAGTCACATTACATAATAGCATCCAGCTTTCCTCCTGTTCTGAATGGCATATGTGCAGAGGAATAGCCTGGGAAAGCTGAGTGACCCCCCTCCCCTCCACACATACACCTCTGCACTGTCCTCACCTACAAGTCGTCACTTCATTACTGGTGGGGTTGTGGCAATCCAGAGGAATCAGGCGGGAGGCGGAGCTAGGAGGCGGGGCTAGCAGACGGGAGAAAGTTAGGAAGATAGATGGGGGGGGACTCTCCTCCACTGGGGGCCCCCCCTTCCTCACGGGCCCCATAGCAGTTGCGTGGTCTGCCTATGGTAGGTACGCCACTGCTTTGCTTCTCCTTCAATCCAAGTTCTCTGCTCTGGGCAGGGGGGGGCGGAGCCTGTGGCAACATAACATACGTCAGCTAGACGTGCCTGCCTTGCCTGTGCTGTGCATGCCGCTGCTCCAGTCTCGGATCTCTTAAAGAGACAAGCAGCGCAGCCACAGCAGCCGCCGGCGTCCGGCGGGGGCCCCTCCACTCCAGACCAGTTTTAATTACATTACTGCGGCACGGCGCCACACAATAGAATTATATATATAGTAGTAGTTGCGGCCGGGCCGGCGCTGGGGGCCCCTAAGGAGTCGGGGGCCCGGGGGCAATTGCCCCCCTTGCCTCTATGGTAGCGCCGGCCCTGCTGTCATATTCTGTCAGTAAACAAAACACCCATTTTGGGCAAAGTACTTAATATTGCAGTCTTTTCTGCATCTGTTATTGTTAAAACAAGCTTGAAATACTTCAATAATTTTCTGGCTTTGAAAAAAACACCCATTTTTGGCAATACCCTCCATTTTGGGCCTCTGCCGCATTAGTCAGTGTGCAATTTAAGATAGAAACAGTTTTATTTTTCTGGCAATAAAAAACACCCTTTTTGGGCAAAACACTCAATTTTACAGCCCTTGCTGCATCTGTACGTGTGAAATTCAAGTGTTATATACTGCTGTCATATTCTGTCAGTAAACAAAAAACCCATTTTGGGCAAAGTACTTAATATTGCAGTCTTTGCTGCATCTGTTTTTGTTAAAACAAGCTTGAAATACTTCAAAAAATTTTCTGGCTTTGTAAAAACACCCATTTTTGGCAATACCCTCTATCTTGGGCCTCTGCTGCATTAGTCAGTGTGCAATTTAAGCTAAAAATACAGTTTTGTTTTTCTAGGCTTTAAAAAACACCCTTTTTGCTCAAAAGAATCAATTTGACAGCCCTTGCTGCATCTGTACGTGTGAAAGTCAAGTGTTATATACTGCTGTCATATTCTGTTATTAAAAAAACACCCATTTTGGGCAAAGTACTTAATATTGCAGCCTTTGCTGCATTTATTATTGTTAAAACAAGCTTAAAATACTTCACAATTTCTCTGGCTTTGAAAAAACACCCATTTTTGGCAATGACCTCCATCTTGGGCCTCTGCCGCATTAGTCAGTGTGCAATATAAGCTAGAAATACAGCTATAATTTTCTGTGTTTTAAAAAACACACTTTTTGGGCAAAATAATAAATTTTACAGCCCTTATTGCATCTGTACGTGTGAAATTCAAGCGTTATATACTGCTGTCATATTTTGTTAGTAAAAAAACACCCATTTTGGGCAAAATACCTAATTTGCGGCCTTGTCTGCATGTGTCAGTGTGAAATTCAAGCATTATATACTGCTGTCATATTCTGTTATTCAAAAAACACCCATTTAGGGCAAAATACTTAATATTGCAGCCTTTGCTGCATCTGTGATTGTTAAAAACAAGCTTAAAATACTTCAATAATTTTCTGGCTTTGAAAAAACACCAATTTTTGGCAATACCCTTCATCTGGGGGCTCTGCCGCATTAGTTAGTGTGCAATTTAAGCTAGAAATTCAGCTATAATTTTCTGGGTTTTAAAAAACACCCATTTTGGGAAAAAATATTAATTTGTGGCTTTGTCTGCATCTGTACGTACTGTACCCTTTTGGTACTGTTGTTCTATTCTGCTATTAAAAAAACACCCATTTAGGGCAAAAATCATAATTTTGCAGCCTTTGCTGCATCTGTCATTGTGAGATACACGCGTTAGATACTGTTGTTCTATTCTGTTATAAAAAAAACACCCATTTTGGGCAAGATCCTAAATTTGAGAAATATGAGGAGAGCGTCAAATAAGGGACGTGGCCCCGGTCATGGTGCTGCTGGTGGAGCTCCTGTTGCAGGGAGAGGACATCGTCGATCTGTGCCAGCTACATGCACAAGTGAAACACCTTCCTCAGGTGCGGGTAGGCAACAGAACGTTCAGCGGTATTTAATCGGACCTAATGCGGCTCTACGAATGGTGAGGCCAGAACAAGTACAGGCGACACTAGATTGGGTTGCTGACAGTGCCTCCGGTTCCTTCACATTGTCTCCTACCCAGTCTCCTGCTGAAAGATCAGAGTTGGCACCTGCAGCCGATGTCCATCAGTCTTTCACCTCACCCCCTTGGAAATCAGCCAAGCAGTCTGAGCCCTAAGTCATGCAGCAGTCTCTTCTGCTTTTTGATGACTCTGTTAGCAGGGTTTCCCAGGGCCATCCACCTAGCCCTGCCCCAGAAGCGGAAGAGATTGAGTGCACCAATGCCCAACCACTTATGTTTCAAGTTGAGTACATGGGAGGACCATTGCAGCACATCTCAGATGATGACGAAACATAGGTGCCAACTGCTGGGGCTTTCAAAAGTATGCAGACCGACAAGGAGGGCAGGGGTGAAGACTGGATGGAAGATGATGTGGAGGACGATGAGGTCCTCGACCCCACATGGAATGAAGGTCATGCGAGTGACCTGTGTAGTTCGGAGCAAAAGGCAGTGGTCGCACAGAGCCACCAGCACAGCAGAAGAGGGAGCAGGGTGCAAAAGCGGAGCGGCTGTCCCCTAGACAGTACTCCTGCTACTGCCCACCGCAGCAAGGGACCGAGCACACCAAAGCCAGCTCCAAGGAGTTCCCTGGCGTGGCAGTTCTTCAGACAATGTGCTGACGACAAGACACAAGTGGTTTGCACGCTGTGCAAACAGAGCCTGAGGCGAGGCATAAATGTTCTCAACCTGAGCACAACCTGCGTGCATGACCAGGCATCTAAGTGCAAAGCACGAGCTGCAGTAGAGTAGACACCTCAAAAACCAAGAAAGGTCTCTGGCTCCTCCTGCTTCCTCTTCTGCTGCAGTCTCGGCCTCTTCATCCACCTCTGGAGTGATAGTGCCACCTGCCACCCCGCAAACAGAGGATTTGCCAGCAACACCACCACCTGGGTCACCAAGCATCTCCACAATGTCCCACGGAAGCGTTCAGCTCTCCATCTTCCAAACACTGGAGCTGAAGAGGAAGTACCCCCATACCCACCCGCGATCACTGGGCCTGAATGCCAGTATTCCAAAATGACTGGCCTTTGAAATGCTGTAATTCCGTCTGGTGGAGACGGAGAGTTTTAAAAGCCATATGGCGGTGGCTGTCCCACAGTATGTCGTGCCCAGCCGCCACTACTTTTCCAGGCGTGCCATCCCTTCCCTGCACAACCAAGTAGGGGACATAATCAGGTGTGCACTGCGCAATGCCATCTGTGGCAAGGTGCACCTCACTACGGATACGTGGACCAGTAAGCACGGTCAGGGACGTTATATCTCCCTAAAAACACACTGGGTAAATGCAATGGCGGCTGGGCCTGAGGCGGATAGCAGTTTTGCGCATGTCCTTCCACCACCGAGGATTGCAGGGTGCTTCAGTTTGCCTCCTGTTGCTTCCTTCTTCTACTCCACTTTCTCATCCTTTACCGTCTCCTCATCCGGTCAGCGTAACAACTTTACCACCAACTTCAGCACAGCCAGGGGTAAACGACAGCCGACAGTTTTAAACCTTATCTGTTTGGGGGACAAACCACTTAGGAGTTGTGGATGGGCCTTAAACAACAAACTGATGAGTGGTTGGTGCCAATGAGCCTCAAGCCCGGCTTGGTAGTGTGCGATAATGGGCGAAATCTCGTAGCAGCTCTGGGACTAGCCGGTTTGACGCACATCCATTGACTGGCGCATGTGCTGAATTTGGTGGTGCAGAGATTCCTAAAAAATTACCCCAATATGTCAGAGCTGCTGCATAAAGTGCGGGCCGTCTGTGTGCGCTTTCGGCATTCTCACCATGCTGCTGCTCGCCTGTCAGCGCTGCAGCGTAAATTCGGCCTTTCCGCTCACTGCCTCATATGCGACGTGCCCACAAGGTGGAACTCCACCTTGCACATGCTGGCCAGACTGTGCGAGCAGCAGCAGGCGATAGTGGAGTTTCAACTGCAGCACGCATGGGTGAGTTGCTCTGCGGAACAGCACCACTTCACCACCAATGACTGGGCCTCCATGCGAGACCTGTGTTCCTTGTTGCGCTGTTTCAAGTACTCCACCAACATGGCCAGTGCCGATAACGCCGTTCTCAGCGTCACTATCCCACTTCTATGTCTCCTCGAAAAAACGCTGCTGGCGATGATGGAAGAGGATGTGGCACAGGAAGAGGAAGAGGGATTATTTCATAGGGTTTCTGGCCAGTCATTCACAAGTGGCTCCAAGGGTGGGTTCCTGCACCCACAAACATCAGGTACACAATTGTCCAGCCAGGGCACCGTTTTGGAGGATGACGAGGTGGAGGATGAGGAGGTGGAGGAGGAACCTTGTTCACAGCAGGGTGGCACCCAAACCAGCTCATGGCCATCACTGGTGCGTGGCTGGGGGGATACAGAGGACACAGACGATACACCTCCCACAGAGGACAGCTTTTCGTTGCCTATGGGCAGCCTGGCACACATGAGCGATTACATGCTGCACTGCCTCCGCAACGACCGCCGAGTTGCCCACATTCTAGTTTGTGCTGATTACTGGCTGGCCACACTGCTGGATCCCCGCTACAAGGACAACGTACCCTCCTTAATTCCCTCACTGGAGCGTGATTGTAAGATGCACGAGTACAAGCGCACGCTGGTAGACGCGCTTCTAGTAGCATTCCCACCTGACACCGGGGGCACAGTGGAAGCACAAGGCAAAGGCAGACGAGGAGGATGAGGTCGCCAACGCAGCTGGGGCACCGCCAGCACCTCAGAAGGCAGGGTTAGCATGGCCAAAATGTGGAAAAGCTTTGTCAGCACGCCACAACAACCAGCACCACCAGCTGATATAGAACGTCTTAGCAGAAGGCAGCATTTCACCAACATGGTGGAGCAGTATGTGTGCACACGCCTACATGTACTGAATGACGGGTCTGCCTCCTTCAACTTCTGGGTCTCCAAATTGGGCACATGGCCTAAGCTTGCCCTTTACTCCTTGGAGGTGCTGGCCTGCCCTGCAGCCAGTGTATTATCTGAACGTGTTTTTAGCACGGCAGGGATCATTATCACAGACAAGCGCAGCAGCCTGTCCACAGCCAATGTGGACAAGCTCACGTTCATTAAAATGAACCAGGCATGGATCCCACAGGACTTGTCCGTACCTTGTGCAGAATAGACATTTATACCGGCCTTAGCCAGCTATTGTTATTCTACAGCGCAATTGCTCATTCTTGTATTTTGGATATTTCACACTCTTTTGGAGTGTACCTAAATAAATAAAAATAAAACCAAAAACCAGTGTTGGCTACCTCGTTCCCCTCCACCGTTGCTACCACCTACACCGCTACGTCCACCGCCTCCTCAAACTCCTACTCCATATGGACCTCCACCTAATAAATCCATTTTTTTTATTTTTTTTGTACGTATTTTATTTTATGTCATTTCACTAATTTGTCTGTTACATTTTCGGATGAAATTCACAAATTTTTGGGTGTGATATACCACTGCTCTACCAGGTAGACAGGTTAAAAAAATTCACTAATTTGTCTGTTACATTTTCGGGTGAAATTCACAAATTTTTGGATATGATATACCACTGCTCTATCTAGCAGATAGGTAAATAAAAATTCCTCATTTGTCTGTTACATTTTCGGGTGACATTCAACAATTTTTGGCTGTGATAGACCCCTGCTCTACCTAGTAGACAGCTTAATAAATTTCACAAATTTTTCTGTTACATTCTTTGGTTGACATTTTCCAATTTTTGTCGTGAATAAACCCGTGCTCTGCATAGGTGAAAGGGACAGAATTTTTTTTTAAATAATCTGTTCCATTGTTGGGTGACATTAACCTATTTCTGGCGATTAAATACCCCTGCTCTGCATAGGTGACAGGGAATTACATTTCTAAAATTCATCTTTAATTGGCCCTTTCATTCGATCCTTCTGCTTTAATAACTTGTTCCACATTTCCGCTTTATCCCATTGCAGCCATTGACCTCCCTTGGATGAGGTCTCCCTTTCTCACGCTCCCTCCCCGGCGTGGAACCCTGATTCGCTGATAACCGTGATCAACATGGTAGGTTCAGAAAAGAACATCAAAAGTTGATAGAGAAGATATCTAAATGGATGTGGACGTCACAGGGACAGGCGATCAGGCAGAAGTTATCTAGAGTCAACAAAGCCTCTCCTGGCTAACGTTTCCAAATCCAAAATACCCCAGTGACATTCCCTATCATTTTTTATTAATCATTCCAATAACAGGGCATCTTAAGAGTTCTGTATTGTTATTTATCGTCACTACCTCCCCAAGTCGGGAGTGGGTAATTGCCGCGCGCCCCCTCCTTAACTTGGAAGCTTATGCTTCAATACTTTTTCCCACATTTCTGCTCGATTACTTTTAATTTCATCCATTGGATGTGGTATCTCTTTCTCAGGCTCCCTCTCCAGCCTGGAACCCTGATTCGCCAATAACCGTGATCACCATGGAAGGCGCATAAAAGAACATCGAAAGTTGGTAGAGCAGATATCAAATTGGATCATGAACATCACGGGGACATGCGACATGGTGGGGCAGTAAGTGTGCACACGCCTACACGAACTGACTGACAGGGGTCAGCCCCTGCAACTTCTGGGTCTCCATATTGGGCACATGGCCTGAGCTTGCCCTTTACGCCATGGAGGTGCTGGCCTGCCCTGCAGCCAGTGTATTGTCTGAACGACTGCAGGGGGTTATCACAGGTTATATTTCCCAATGTTTTGGGGTGTACCCTAATTGAAAAAAATTAAAATAAATTTCAAACCAAAAAACAGTGTATGCTACTTCCTCCTCCTCCACCGCCGCTTCCACCTACACCGCCACATCCACCGCCTCCTCAACCTCCTACTCCATATGGACCTCGTCCTCCTAGATCAAGATTATAATTTTTTTATTTTGTCGTATTTTATGTTATTTAAAGTCATTTCCCTATCCACATTTGTTTGCAGAGCACTTGCCATGCTCTTACCCACATTTTGATGCCATTTGCAGCCCTCTAGCCCTTTCCATGACATTTTTACAGCCATTTTAGTGCTCAAAAGTTTGGGTCCCCATTCACTTCAATTGGATTCGGGTTCGTGGTCAAGTTCGGGTCCCGAAATTTTTTGTGAAGTTCGGCAGGTGTCCGCTCAACTCTAATCTAGAGTCAACAAATCGGCAGCAGGCCCTCGCCCATGGTTTGTAATGTTTGTGATGGTACTTTTTGCGTAAACGCTGAGAAAAGTGACATTATCTGTGTTATCTCTCCTGTATAATGTTTCCTCATCCTAAATACCAGTTAGATTCCCTGTAATTTTTTTATTACTCATTCCAATAAAAGGGCTTCGTATTCATATATTGCAGTTCATTTGTGATTCTTTTGCGGTTGGGTTGCGTTTTTTTTATGCGTTTTTTTTTTCAGTTGCTGCTGATTTAATGATATCTAAGTGTCTATTATATTTTTTGTATTATTATAACTCATCTCAAGAATGAAAATAAAAATTACATAAAGATGCATAAACATACCGTACATAAAAAGCATAAAAAATTATATATTCAGAAATGTATGGGTATAATAGTAAATAGTAAATGTCAGAGATGACATTGGTTTCTTTGGATAAAAAATTCTCTCTCTATAATTACTTCATTGATCCTTCCTAAACTGGGGCACTATATATTTGATAAGACTAGATGCAAATGTGGGACAAATTACAGAAGCCCAAATGTGGGCCAAAAGAGTCAAGCGGAATTGTGGGAAAAGCTATTGAGGCGCAAATGTTGGCCAAAACAGTATAGCGGAAATGTGGGACAAAGTATTGAAGCTTTAATGTGGTACAACTTGTTGAAGTTTAAGCATTGAATCAAAGGAGGTGGCGCGCATCAATTAAAGAAGCATTTCAGAAATTTTATTCCCTGTCACCTATGCAGAGCAGGGGTTTATTCACGTCTAAAATTGTATAAGGTCAACCCAAGAATGTAACAGAAAAATTACAGAAATTAATTAACCTGTCTACTTGGTAGAGCAGGGGTCTATGACAGAAAACAATTGTTTATTGTCACCCAAAAATGTAAACTAGAAATTCTTGAAATTTATTAAGCTGTCAACTAGGTAGAGGAGGGGTATATGACACCCAAAAATTGGTGAATTTGACCATAAAATGTAACTGACAAATGTAATTTTTTTTACCGGTCTAATAGGTATAGCAGTGGTACATTACACCAAAAAATTGCTGAATTTCACCAGAAAATTTAACTGACAATTTTTTTTTTTTTTTTTTTACTGGTCTACTAGGTATAGCCGTGGTACTTCACAACAAAAAATTGCTGAATTTCTCCAGAAAATGTAACTGACAATTTTTTTTTTTGTTAACCGGCCTACTAGGTATAGCAGTGGTACTATACACCCAAAAATTGGTGAATTTCACCCGAAAATGACAAAGTAGTGAAATGATATAAAATAAAACACGTACAAAAAAAATTTGATTTATGAGGTGGAGTTCCATATGGAGTAGGAGTTTGAGGAGGCGGTAGACGTAGTGGAGTAGGTGGAAGCGGCGGTGGAGGAGGACGAGATAGCCAACAGAGGTTTTTGGTTTTAATTTAATTTTGTAAAATTATGGTACACTCCAAAAGAGTGTGAAATATCCAAAATACAAACATGAGCAATTGCGCTGAAGTATAACAATGGCTGCTTAGTGCCAGTATACATGTCTATTCTGGATAAGGTACGGACAAGTCCTGAGGGATCCATGCATGGTTCATTTTAATGAACGTGAGCTTGTCCACATTGGCTGTGGACAGGTGGCTGCGCTTGTCTGTGATGACGCCCCCTGCCGTGCTAAACACACGTTCAGATAATACACTGGCTGCAGGGCAGGCTAGCACCTCCAAGGCGTAAAGGGCAAGCTCAGGCCATGTACCCAATTTGGAGACCCAGAAGATGAAGGGGGCAGACCCGTCATTCAGTACATGTAGGCGTGTGCACACATACTGCTCCACCATGTTGGTGAAATGCTGCCTCCTGCTAAGATGTTCCATATCAGCTGGTGGTGCTGGTCGTTGTGGCGTGCTGACAAAGCTTTTCCACATTTCGGCTAACCCTGCCTTCTGCGGTGCTGGCGGTGCCCCAGCTGCGTTGGCGACCTCTTCCTCGTCCTCTGCCTTCGCCTTGTGCTTCCACTGTGCCCCCACTGTCAGGTGGGAATGCCACCAGTAGCGCGTCTACCAGCGTGCGCTTGTACTCGCGCATCTTACGATCACGCTCCAGTGACGGAATTAAGGACGGTACGTTGTCCTTGTAACGAGGATCCAGCAGCGTGGCCAGCCAGTAATCAGCACAAGTTAGAATGTGGGCAACTCGGCGGTCGTTGCGGAGACACTGCAGCATGTAATCGCTCATGTGTGCCAGGCTGCCCAGAGGCAATGAAAAGCTGTCCTCTGTGGGAGGTGTATCGTCTGTGTCCTCTGTATCCCCCCAGCCACGCACCAGTGATGGCCATGAGCTGGTTTGGGTGCCACCCTGCTGTGAACACGGTTCCTCCTCCTCCATCTTCTACTCCTCATCCTCCACCTTGTCAGTCTGCACACTGCAGAAAGCTCCAGCAGTTGGCACTTGTGTTTCGTCATCATCCAAGATGTGCTGCGGTGGTCCTCCCATGTACTCATCCTCAAACATAAGTGGTTGGGCATCGGTGCACTCAATCTCTTCCACTTCTGGGGCAGGGCTATGTGGATGGCCCTGGGAAACCCTGCTAGCAGAGTCAGCAAAAAGCAGAAGAGACTGCTGCACGACTTAGGGCTCAGACTGCTTGGCTGATTTGCAAGGGGGTGAGGTGAAAGACTGATGGCCATCTTTCAGCAAGGGACTGGGTGGGAGACAATGTGAAGGAACTGGAGGCACTGTCAGCCACCCAATCTACTATCGCCTGTACTTGTTCTGGCCTCACCATTCGTAGAGCGCATTCGGCCCTACTAAATAACGCTGAAGGTTCTGACGCCTACTCTCACCTGAGGAAGGTGTTTCACTTGAGCGTGCAGCTGGCACAGATCGACCACGTCCTCTCCCTGCAACAGGAGCTCCACCAACACCAGCAGTACCGCGACCAGGGTCATGTCCCTTATTTGACACGCTCCTCATTCTTTGCTTTCACCCACCAAACTAACAGATGGTTTATGTCAGGTGATAATGTAACTGCCAATAGTCAATTAAGTTCACTGACAGTAAGGCAGTGCCGGTGTCATAAAGAAGAAAAAATTCTTGAGGTCACACAACAGTGTGACAGGCGAATTTTATACAATTACTTTACATCACAAAAAAATGTAAATTTGTCAACTAACAATGTAACAGCAGTATTGACTGGTTTTATTGGACTGTCAGAAATGCAGCAAAGGCCGCAAATGTAGTATCTAGCACAAAATGGGTGTTTTTTTAAAACCACAATATAACAGCAGTATTTAACGCTTGTATTGGACTGTTGGAAATGCAGCAAAGGACGCAAATGTAGTATCTAGCACAAAATGGTTGCTTTTTTCCCAAAAAATTTAACAGCAGTATTTAACGCTTGTATTGGACTGTCAGAAATGCAGCAAAGGCTGCAAATGTAGTATCCAGCACAAAATTGATGTTTTTTTAAAACCACAATATAACAGCAGTATTTAACGCTTGTATTGGACTGTCAGATTTGCAGTGCAGGTCGAAAAGGTACTTTCTGGCAAAAAAAAAAAAATCCGATTTTTTTACCCACAGTGAAAGAGATGGATTTACTGATTCTATTTCACTATCAGATTTGCAGTGCAGGCCGCAAAGGTACTTTATGGAAAAAATATATGATTTTTTCACCCACAATTAAACAGATGGATTTAACAGATTTTCTTTCACTATTACAAATGCAGTGCGCAAATGTACTTTTTAGCAAAAAATAAAAAAATTGTCCCCACAGAATCTAACAGATGGATTTACTTGTATCGTACTTTACAGAAAGAAAATGTGAATATATCACCCCCTGGGTCCCTGAACTCATGGACGGATTACCTATATTTTCCCTTCCCCTGGCACATATGCAGTGCAAGTGCACTTAAAAAATGTGTATATGTTGCCCACTGAACTAAAAGAACAGGATTAAATTATTGTCCCTGGCACATATGCAGTGCTGGTGCACTGAACTTGCACAAAATGGCCGCCGACGCCCACCTAACTAACAGATGGATAAAACTTATTTTTCTGTGTCACTGGGCTCAGGGCAGGGTACAAAAATGTTGCATTGCATCCACAAAAAAAAAAATTGCTGTAGATCGCAGAGTTAAAGGACTTCTGTCACCCCCCAAAAGTCATTTTTCATTTTTGGGCTAATTAAAATCTTTATAGTGCGATTATTCAATATATAGTGCTCTCACCTTTTTCTGTGGCTTAGTTTCTTTAAAAATCGCACTTTTATAATATGTTAATTACCTCGCTACCAGCAAGTAGGGTGGTTACTTGCTGGTAGCCGCCGCATCCTCCTTTCCAAAAAACGCCCCCCTCCTCCTGTTGATTGACAGGGCCAGCGAGCGCTCTCCTCCTCCGGCTGGCCCTGTCAGCATTTCAAATCCCATGCCTGCACCTTACGTGTCTTCATTCGGCGCAGGCGCTCTGAAAGAAGGACGCTTGCTTCCTCAGCACTCCCTCAGTGCGCCTGCACCGATGACGTCACCTCTAAACCCGAAAGAGAAGACGTAATCGGCGCAGGTGCACTGAGGAAGTGCTGAGGAAGCGAGCGTCCTTCTCTCAGAATGAAGACACGTAAGGCGCAGGCGCGGGATTTGAATTGCAGACAGGGCCAGCCGGAGGAGGAGAGCGCTCGCTGGCCCTGTCAATCAACAGGAGGAGGGGGGCGTTATTTTGAAAGGAGGATGTGGCGGCTACCAGCAAGTAACCGCCCTACTTGCTGGTAGCCGAGGTAATTAACATATTATAAAAGTGCGGTTTTTAAAGAAACTAAGCCACAGAAAAAGGTAAGAGCACTATATATTGAATAATCACACTATAAGGATTTTAATTAACCCAAAAATGAAAAATGACTTTTGGGTGGTGACAGAAGCCCTTTAACAACAAGTTGTGATATCAAATAGATTCTTTCCTATTCTCTCCCTCACAGCAGCAGCATCCTATCCCTACACTAGTAAGAGCAGAGTGACGTGCGGCGCTACGTGTCTCCAGATTATATAGAGGCTGGGTCACATGCTGCACTGGCCAATCACAGCCATGCCATTAGTAGGCAAGGCTGTGTTCGCTTCGAAGTGCACACGAGTTAAACGCTTGTTGATTGGCTGCCCTGCAGCCTTTCAAAAAGCGCCATTAAATCGCCGAACACCAAACTCGAACCCAAACTTTTACTGAAACTTTTACTTTCGGGTTCCGGTCCGGGGTCAAAAAATGCTGAAGTTCAGTACAAACCCGAACTTTACAGTTTGGATTCGCTCAACCCTAGCGGTGGAGTATAACAATGGCTGGGTGTGGCCGGAATACTTCTCTAATCTGCCAATATAAGAAATAATAATCTTGAGCCAGGAGGTCCAGGTGGAGGATGGGGTGGACATGGCGGTGTAGCTGGAAGAGGCGGAGGAGGCTGAGGAGGTAGCCAACCCTGTTTTCTGGGTTTTTTCTTTTTTTTGGGGGGGTTTGTAGAGGCCCCAAAACATTGGGAAATGCCAAACAGAACAACAAACTGCACTGGAGTATAACAATGGCTGGGTGCATCTGGTATACTTGTCAACTTAGCCAAAGGTACGGACAAGTCCTGTGGGATCAATGCCTGGTTCATTTTAATGAACGTGAACTTTTCCACATTGGCTATGCACAGGCAGATGTGCCTGTCCATGATCACACCCCTTGATATGCTAAACACACGTTCAGACAACACACGTGCAGCAGGGCAGGCCAGCACCTCCAATGTGTAAAGGACAAGCTCAAGCCAATTTGGAGACCCAGAATTTAAATAGGGCAGACCCATCAGTCAGTATGTGCAGACGTGTGGACACGTACTCTTTCACCATATTGCTGAAACACTGCCTCCTGCTAATACAGTCCGTATCAAATGATGGTGTTGGATGTTGTGGCATGCTGACGAAGGTTTTCCACATTTCTGCCATGCTAACCCTCCCTTCTGAGGTGTGCTGGTGCCCCAGCTGTGTTGGCGACTTTCTCTTCCACCTCCTGCTTCCACTGAAACCCCACTGTCAGGTGGGAATGCCTTCAGTAGCGAGTCTACCTGTGTGCGCTTGTATTCACACATTTTCTGATCACACTCCAGTGATGGAAGTTAGGACGGCACGTTGTCCTTGTAGCGGGGATCCAGCAGGGTGGCCATCCAGTAATTAGCACTGGTAACAATCAGATTGTTGTTCTTTTTTATGTACATGTTCCTGCTGGATCCAGATTTTTAATACGTGTCATTTCTCTCTGAGGGCGAACAGCTGTGGCCGACGGCGCCGGCCGTCCCCTGCCCGCCTCTATAAAGTTCTTACCTGCGTCATGACGTATTGAGCGGCCTGAGGAAGCGCGATCTCACGCGCGAAACGGCCGTCGCCGCCTGCAACATTGTGTCCGCCCCTGGATCTTCTATGTTACCACTTCTAAGGAAGCTTCAATAAAGACCTCTTTGGTATCCTGGTGAGTGCCGCAACTTTGTTTCTCTCTCCTCCTTACCTGATGAATCGTGCCTTGTGCTCACTATTGCAGAGCACCACCTATTGGATATCCCCATACCACATGCGTACAGCTGAAATATACAGCGGTCACGTCAGTGGGGGCAGTGCCGCCTCGTTTTCTCTTCTCCCCTTACATGTGGCTTGATTTCTCAACATATGATGGCTGAGCACGCCGACACCACCCTCACCGCTGATATGCTAGCAGCAAATACTCCCGACACCGCATGTGGGCTCATCCAAGGTCGTGAAGGGGCGGACACATTTTTTGCTATCTGTGACCAGCAGGACTATGTGTGCGCTATTAGCACAAAGAATTTGGAAACCAAAATATTTCAATTGGCAGATAAAGAGGTGAGACTCTTCTGGACCATTGAGTCTCTTAAGTCCTATAAACAATGTGGACGGGTCCCTCGAGGCCTACGCCTTTTTAAAGAAATTGTTCAGTATGAAGATGATCCACAGTTCACAGGAGAGTGGAAGGCTGCGCATCAGCGTTTTTCCTCTGAACTTATGGAACTGGTGCTAACACGTGACCAAAAAGAATATGTTTTGGTCACAGAAGAATTAGCCAAGGCGCGAGAGGAGCTTCAGAGGCGACTCTTGGAATCACAGATGGCTGGGTTTGACAAGAGATTAAATAGAAAATTACTTATCACACAGGCAGAGATAAAAGACCGTAAAAGGGACAAATTTATTCGGGATAAGAACGACTATGACACAGACCGTGTATTCGACTGGGGAAAGAAAAGGATCCGCCCCAAACGTCCGCCACGTAGAGGACGTCACAACTTCTGGGCAACTGATTCCGAGTCGAGCCCATCTGATAGTAATGGAGCCAACTCGGGGGAGGAAACAACCCCTTTAGAAAAAGGACGAGAAGGGGGCGTTGCCGACGGTCAAGGAACAGCAAAAGAGATCAGAAAATCGACGAGGATGAGACGTCAAGTCACTTGGCGGCAGTAGAATCTGATGCTTTGGACTGTTGTGAATTTACCCAGAACATCGTCATCAATCTCACGGGCTCTGAACTGCCACCCGGCTGTATCCCACTCCTCAATCGGGGGCTGGGATACAGCCTGCCTGAGCAGTTCAACCTAGTAGATTTTGAGATTGATTTGTTCCTATCGATCCGTAAGTTGTATCTGAAGAAAGCGTTTGCTGAGACTCCCACCCCCTGTCACAATTTGTCACAGGGTGAGATCCCAGCTACTATATCTTTCACCGATTTTCATCTGTCAGGCAGATTCACTGAGGATGAAATTGCGTGCATACACTTTTTGTCTAACACTGAACCTACTGAATCCGTAGCCATAGGGGGTCAAGTGAGTAAATTCACAGGGGGCATCAGGTCCACCTTCCTTCCTCCCATGCCGGCCGGCTCCGCTATTGATCTTTTCCACAAACGGGTATTAAGAGAAATTCGTGCGTTGGTGTATCCAGCAGCACCTTCCAATCTTTCGATGGAAGAATCTCGTGCCCTTTTGTGGTTAAGTAAACAGACCGACATGGTCATTAAGCCGGCCGACAAGGGAGGGAATGTGGTCCTGATGCCCAGGGAATATTATGTGGAAGAGGCACACCGGCAATTGGGTGACTGCACTGTGTACTCCAAATTAAAGGGGGACCCGATACCCGGAATATCATCAAAATTGTTTGTTTTGATTAACCGTTATATTTTTGCTGGGTTCCTGCCTAATAATATGAAGGAGCGTCTTATACCAGCCTTTCCCAAAATTCCCACATGGTATTTTATACCAAAAGTTCATAAATCACTGACCCGACCCCCAGGTCGTCCCATCATTGCGGGGATCGGTTCAGTAACTGAACCCCTATCTGGTTACGTCGACTGGCTTCTCAGGCCCCTGTTACGTAGTACTCCAACTTATCTGAAGGACACGGGGGATTTCCTCCGTGCGCTCAGTCACCTTGAGTGGCAGGAGGGTTTTCACCTTGTCTCTCTAGATGTTGAGAGTTTATATACTCGTATTCCACATGACCTGGGCCTTCAAGCAGTCATGACTATTCTGCATAAAACTGACAAAAGTGCTATGTTTATGGATTTTGTCCATGAAGCTTTGGACTTAGTCCTTAGCAACAACGTTTTCCAGTTTGATGGTCTCTGGTACCGCCAGGTGCTAGGTACTGCAATGGGCACCCCTGTTTCGTGCACATTTGCAAACCTGTACCTGGCGGTATTTGAGGAGACGTACATCTTTTCGACGGATAACCCCTATCTTCGCCACATTCATCTGTTTCTGAGGTATGTGGATGACATTTTTTTGGTCTGGTGGGGGAGTGAGGATTTGTGCCATGCTTTCGTTAAATATTTAAATGCACATAACCAGATGAACATGAGGTTCACCGTCAAGTTTGGCGGAGAATCTCTGGACTTCTTGGACGTGCAGGTTACTATCAAAGATGGCACTGTACATACTAGTGGATACCGTAAACCTACGGCCACTAACTCCCTCCTCCACCAGACCAGCTTTCATCCACCCTCAGTAAAGCGTGCTGTCCCTTATGGACAATTTGTTCGATTACGCAGGATTAATGATACAGATGAAGGCTTTTTTAGACAAGCTAGGGAGCTTCGTAATAGGCTCCTGGATAGGGGTTATCCGTCGAATGGCGTTTCTGCGGCAATGCGTAAGGCCGCCAAACTGGACCGCACCTCCCTTTTAAGGGAGAGGGACATTAGTTCTGCACAATCACGTTTCGCATTTTCATTTCAATACAGTGCTGCCGCCGATGTAGTAAAACAGGTGATAAACCAGAATTGGGACCTCCTTAAAGGGGATCCCTCCCTCAGTAGCTTGACGGACGAAAAACCTTTGGTCGCATTTAGGAGATGCCCTACACTCAAAAACAAGCTTGTCAGGAGTGTTTTCTTGACACCTAAGGCCCAAACTTGGTTAGGTAAGCCTAAGGGCAACTTCAAATGCGGCCACTGCTCGTTTTGCGCCCTTAATATGTGCAGCAAATATGTGATGTTTGGAGGGGTAACGCACACAGTACAAGAATTCATCAACTGCCGCACGTCTTATGTCGTGTACGTGGTCTTCTGTCCTTGTGGACGCTTTTATATAGGCAAGACTATACGTCCTCTTTTTGAGCGCATTCGTGAGCATGTAGGCTCTATCAGGTCAGGTAGAGGCAGTCCACGCCTTATCGACCATATCTGCGCCGCTCACGATGCCTACCCGCGTTGCCTCTCCTTTGCGGGGATAGAGCATGTCCGTCCCATCCCTCGCGGGGGGGATCGGCATCGCCTGCTCCTGCAGAGGGAGGCAAAATGGATAATCCGGACCGGTGCTATGGGCCCAGCGGGCATGAATGACAGGAATGACATGTCTGTCTTCCTGTGATTTGAATGCGCTCTATAACAAATTGCCTATGTATACGCCCATATGTCCTTATCTCGTGAATACAATCACTATTATTAGTATTCGTCTATTTTTTCTATCCTGGGTCTTGTCTTCTGCCCTCTATTTTCTATCCACCCTCTGCCCATCGCGAGTCGCTTCATGCCACGCAGCCCTATATTCTATGTTTGTTCTTAATTACGCTGGTGCTATGCACCGCTCTTGTGTCTGCATAATCATCATAAGTACCGATTTCTCTGTATCATATTCCTAAGTATCCATTCATCACTCTTGTAAATCTGTCCCACATTTTGTGGATTTGGGTATACCAATTGTGTTCTTGTGCTTATATTGTTGTTCTTTTTTATGTACATGTTCCTGCTGGATCCAGATTTTTAATACGTGTCATTTCTCTCTGAGGGCGAACAGCTGTGGCCGACGGCGCCGGCCGTCCCCTGCCCGCCTCTATAAAGTTCTTACCTGCGTCATGACGTATTGAGCGGCCTGAGGAAGCGCGATCTCACGCGCGAAACGGCCGTCGCCGCCTGCAACATTGTGTCCGCCCCTGGATCTTCTATGTTACCACTTCTAAGGAAGCTTCAATAAAGACCTCTTTGGTATCCTGGTGAGTGCCGCAACTTTGTTTCTCTCTCCTCCTTACCTGAACAATCAGATCACACTCCAGTGATGGAAGTTAGGACGGCACGTTGTCCTTGTAGCGGGGATCCAGCAGGGTGGCCATCCAGTAATTAGCACTGGTAACAATCAGGGCAACTCGACGGTCATTGCTCAGGCACTGCTGCATGTACTCGCTCATGTGTGCTATGCTGTCAAGAGACAATGACAAGACGTCCTTGGTAGAAGGTGTATTGTCTGTTTCCTCTGTATCCCCCCAGCCATGCTCCAGTGACGCCAGTTAGCTGCTTTGGGTGCCACCCTGCTGTGAACACGGTTCATTCTCATCATAATCCTTCTCATCCTTGGCCCTGGCTGGACAGTTGTGTACCTGGCTGCTGTTGGTGCAGGAACCCACCCTCCGAGCCAGGGGTGGATGACTGGAATAATAACCTCTTATTCCTCCTGTGCCACCATCTTATCCATGAAGCGTTTTTCAAGGAGGCATAGAAGTGGAATAGTAACGGTGATAATGGTGGTTGGGTAGGGAGGTACTTCCTCTTTCTCTCCAGTGTTTGGGGGATGGAAAGTTGAATGCTTCAATGGGACGGTGTGGAGTTGCTCGGTGACACTGCTGGTGGTGGTCTTACTGTCCCATCCTCTCTTTGTGGGGAGCCAGGTGGTCCTGTTGCTCAAGAGGGGGAGAAAGAGGCCAAGACCACAGCAGAAGAGGGAGCAGGAGGAGCCTCATATCTTTTTATGTTTTTTCAGGTGTCTACTCCACTGCAGCTCATGCCTGGTTTAGAACATTTATGCCTTGTTTCAGGCTCTGACAGCACAGACCACCCGTGTCTTGATTGCACATTGCCTGAAGAACTGCCACACCAGCAAACTAGTTTGAGTTGGCTTTGGTGTGCTCATTCTCTCAGAGCGGTGGGCAGTATCAGGTGTACTGGCTAGGGGCCAGCCACTGTGCTTTTGCATCTTGCTCCCTATTTCGCTGTTCGGCTGGCGCTGCGTGACCACCACCTCTTCCTCCGAACTCCACACGTCACTCGGATGACGTTGATTCCATGTGAGGTCTAGGACCTTATAATTCTCCACATTATCTTCTACCTACTACTCACCCCTGCCCTCCTTGCCGGTCTACACACTGCAAAAAGCTGCAGCAGTTAGCATCTGTGCTTCATCACCTTCATTAAGGATATGCTGTAGTGGTCCTCCCATGTCCTCATCCTCAAACATAAGTGGTTGGGCATCAGTGCACTCAATCTCTTCCACTTCTGGGGGCAGGGCTAGGTGGATGACCCACGGAAACCCCACCAGCAGAGTCATCAAAAAGCATAAGTGACTACTGCATGACTTGGGGCTCAGACTGCTTAGCTGACTTGCAAGGGGGTGAGATGGAAGACAGATGCCTATGGGCCGCAGGTGCCAACTGTGTCCTTTCAGCAGGGGATCGGGTAGAAGACAATGTGAAGGAACTGGAGGCATTCTCAGCCATTCAATCTAATACCGGCTCTACTTATTCTGGCCTCACCATTTATACAGTGGTACTCGGGCCTACAAAATGACACAGAACATCCTGTTGCCTGCATGCACCAGAGGAAGGTGTTTCATTTGGGTGCATATCTGGCGCAGATCGACCACATTCTTTCCCTGCAGCAGGATCTCCTCCACGACCAACACCAGCAGCACCAAGACCACGGCCACATCCCTTATTTGATGCTTTCCCCATTCTTTGGGGTCACCCACAAAATTGACAGACAGACAAACAATTGTATTTCTGTGTCATGGATGCAGATGAGCTGTATCTCACCCCAAAAAAATGGGTTTATGTCACCTACAGAATAAACAGATAGATTAACTATTGTATTTCCATGTCACGGATGCAATGGAGGTGTATGTCCCAGAATAAAAATGGGTTTCTGTCACCTAAAGAATTAACAGATAGATAAACTATTGTATTTCTGTGTCACAGATGCAATAGAGGCGTATCTCACCACAAAAATGGCTATAGGTCACACACAGAATTAACAGACAGATAAACTATTGTATTTCTGTGTCACGGATACAAAGGAGGTGTATCTCACCGCAAAAAATGGGTTTATATCACCCACAGAATTAACAGACTGATTAACTATTGTTTTTCTGTGTCACGGATGCAAAGGAGGTGGATCTCACCCCAAAAAATGGGTTTATGTCACCCACAGAATTAACAGACTGATAAACTATTGTTTTTCTGTGTCACGGATGCAAAGGAGGTGGATCTCACCCCAAAAAATGGGTTTATGTCACCCACAGAATTAACAGACTGATTAACTTGTTTTTCTGTGTCACGGATGCAAAGGAGGTGGATCTCACCCCAAAAAATGGGTTTATGCCACCCACAGAATTAACAGACTGATTAACTATTGTATTTCTGTGTCACGGATGCAAAGGAGGTGTATCTCACCCCAAAAATGGGTTTATGTCACCCACAGAATTAACAGACTGATTAACTATTGTATTTCCGTGTCACGGATGTAAAGGAGGTGTATCTCACCCCAAAAAATGGGTTTATGTCACCCAAAGAATTAACAGACTGATTAACTATTGTATTTCCGTATCACAGATTCAAAGGAGGTGCACCCAAAAAATGGCTATAGGTCACACTCAGAATTAACAGATTAACTATTGTATTTCTGTGTCACGGGTACAAAGGAGGTGTATTGCACCCAAAAAATGGTTGTAGGTTACACACAAAAATAATAGCCAGATGAACTATTGTGTTTCTGTGTCATAGATGCAAAAGAGGTGTATGTCACCCCCAAAAATGGCTATAGGTCAGACACCAAATTAACAGCCAGATTAATTATAGTATTTATGTGTTATGGGTACAGAGCCTTAGTTTAGACTGCACCCAGAGCCTTATTGCAGACTGCACACACAGCGTTTTTGCAGACTGTAACCAGAGCCTTATTGCACACTGTCAGGGCCGTCTTTAATATTGATTGGACCCTGGGCAAGAATTTACTTGGGCCCCCTGGATCCCGCCTTCCCACACCTTAAAAAAATGCGAAAATCTTATACTCACCTGTGTCCTTTCACTGGCGCTCACTAGCTGCTGGTACGGCGAGGGATGGTGCAACGCAGACGCGCACACCTTACCGCGTCCTGGCACAGGCGGGCGTGATGACATCATCACGCCTGCCTGCGCTGGGATTTCACTACCAAATAGACCTCAGGCCTGTAGCCTATGACAAGTCTTGTCGCCATCTGCAAATTTTAAGGCGCATTGGCGACCATTTTGGTCGCCATCTGGAGCGCTGTATTGCATCAGTGACATGAACACTCTCCACATATAATGTTATATTACATCAGTGACATCACCGCTGTCCACATATAAGTGATATTTTACATCAGTGACATCACCGCTGTCCACATATATGTGATGGGCGGTGATGTCACTGATGTAATATATTACTTACCGGTATATGTGGACAGCAGTGATGTCACTGATGTAATATATTACTTATGTGTGGAGAGTGGTGATGTCACTGATGTAATAGATCACTTATAAGTCATATATTACATCAGTGACATCACCGCTCTCCACATATAAGAGGCATATTACATCAGTGACGTCATCCCTTGGCGCTGGGGTGCGCAGCCAGGGCCGGCCTTAGGTGTTCAGGCGCCCTGTGTGAGCTAACCTTGTGGTAGTGTTACCTGCAGTCCTATGTAAAACCACAGATAACACTAATGCTAAATAATGTAGTAGTGTTACCTGCAGTCCTATGTAAAACCACAGATAACACTAGTGTAGATCATGTGGAAGTGTTACCTTCGTCCTTAGTGTGCCTCCCTGTGTCTATCGCACGGACTCCATGCTGGCGCTGCCTCCTCTTTCATCTTCTTCTTCTTGCCCCGCACAGAACGTTCTGAAGCAGCTGCATCAAGAAATAGGAACACTGTGGGCATGGTGATACAAACAGGGAGAGACACACACACAGGGACGGACACACACACACAGGGACGGACACACACACACACAGGGACGGACACACACAAAGGGACAGGGACACACACAGGGACGGACAGACACACACACAAAGGGACAGACACACACACAAAGGGACAGACACACACACACACAAAGGGACAGACACACACACACACACACACAAAGGGACAGACACACACACACACACAAAGGGACAGACACACACACACAGGGACGCCCCCCCCCCCCGGGCTACCAAATACCTGTAAGTTCTGTCAGTTGCTTGGCTGGCTCAGGCTGTGTGTTGGGGCTGCTGGCTCGGGCTCCGCCTCCTTCCTCTCTCTCTGCCTGTGCGGCAGCTCAGCTGCGTCATGCTCCAGCAGCCACTGGTCTGCTCTGTTAAAGAGACAGGAGGCCAGGCAGCAGAGCGGAGCACAGAGCGGCCGCGGCCCCCATGCCCCCTCCTCACTCAGTCTATTTCTGTAGACCGGACCGTGACTTTCTGCTGTTAGATGGCCGGCGGGCGGCGGCGGCAACAAAATATAGGGGGCCCAAGTAAAATCCAAGTAAAATGCTGCTTGGGCCCCCCAGGAGCAACTGGGCCCGGGGCAGCTGCCCCTTTTGCCCTGCGGTAAAGACGGCCCTGCACACTGTAAATATAAAGCGTTTTTGTAGACTGCCCCTACACAGCGTTTTTGCAGACTGTAACCAGAGCCTTATTGCAGAATGCACCAGAGGCTTATTCCCTAACACTGTCCCTCACTTGAGCTGCGTCCTGTCACTAGAGATGTCGCGAACATAAAATTTTTCGTTTGCGAACGGCGAATGCGTATTTCCGCAAATGTTCGCGAACGGGCGACCTGGGGTGAACTGCCATAGGCTTCAATAGGCAGGCGAATTTTAAAACCCACAGGGACTCTTTTTGGCAACAATAGTGATGGAAAAGTTGTTTCAAGGGGACTATAACCTGGACTGTGGCATGCCGGAGGGGGATCCATGGCAAAACTCCCATGGAAAATTACGTAGTTGACGCAGAGTCGGGTTTTAATCCATAAAGGGCATAAATCACCTAACATTCCTAAATTGTTTGTAATAACGTGCTTTAAAACATCCAGTGTGTGTATACGATCAGGTATGATGTTGTATCGATCAGGTAATGTAAGGGTTACGCCCACTTCACAGTGACAGACTAAACTCCCCGTTTAACGCGCCGCAAACAACCGCAAACAGTCCATTTGCACAACCGCAAACTCCCCATTTGCACAAGGTTGGATACCAAGCTAGCCATGTCCCGTTCCTTGTCCTCACTGATGTCATTGAAGGTCTCTTCCTCCACCCAGCCACGTACAACACCAAGGGTCCCTGAAAGGTGACAACAAGCCCCCTGGGACGCCTGCTGTGATTGGTCTTCCACCTCCTCAAAGCCACCTTCCTCCTCTGACTCCTCTTCTTCAGACTCCTCTTTCAGCGTTGCCGCAGGTCCAGCAATCG
This sequence comes from Bufo bufo, assembly GCF_905171765.1. Taxonomy (NCBI): domain Eukaryota; kingdom Metazoa; phylum Chordata; class Amphibia; order Anura; family Bufonidae; genus Bufo; species Bufo bufo. The sequence continues at coordinate 491,892,044 of NC_053389.1, forward strand.
ACGACGACAAGGCTGCTATTTGTGGTGATGGTGACCACAACTCTTCCTCTTCATGCTCATCTATGGCCTGATCCAGCACTCTTCGCAGGGCACGCTCCAGAAAAAATGCATATGGGATGAGGTCGATGATTTTGCCTTGGATTTGACTGACCAGGTTTGTAACCTCCGCAAAAGGACGCATGAGCCTACAGCCATTGTGCATGAGCGTTCGCGGCCAAAAAATACCCAGCTCCGCAGAGGCTGTCCTCTTTTTTTTAAATAAAAAAATCTGTTCTTACCAGTTTAATATCTGTTTTGTCCCCTATCAGGGGCTGGTGTATGGAATAGATTTTAGATGGTTGGTCGGTCCTCTTACTTCCAATTTGGGGCACTGCACGTGCGCCGTGCAATGTACTGTGCCACCCTATATGAGTGGTGTGTTAAGAAGTACTATTCCTATAAGTTTAATCCCTGTTACGTCCCCTATCAAGGGACGTGTATCGAATAGATTTTAGGAACCGGGAGATGGAAAAAGATGATTGGTCGGTCCTCTTACTTCCAATCTGGGGCACTGTGCGTGCGCCGTGCAATGTACTGTGCCACCCTATATGAGTGGTGAGCAGTGGGCACAGTACTGTCTGTGGGCCTGACACTCACTGGCAGGCAACTGCAATTATATTACAGAGAAAAAATGTAATGACTTTTTTATCTGCAAGGTGCTGTGCCACCCTATATGAGTGGTGGGCAGTGGGCACAGTACAGTCTGTGGGCCTGACACACACTGACAGGCAACTGCAATTATATTACAGAGAAAAAATTAAATGACTTTTTTATATGCAAGGTGCTGTGCCACCCTATATGAGTGGTGGGCAGTGGGCACAGTACAGTATGTGGGCCTGACACTCACTGGCAGGCAACTGCAATTATATTACAGAGGAAAAAATAAATGACCTTTTTATCTGCAAGGTGCTGTGCCACCCTATATGAGTATTGGGCAGTGGGCACAGTACAGTCTGTGGGCCTGACACTCACTGGCAGGCAACTGCAATTATATTACAGAGAAAAAATTCAATGACTTTATCTGCAAGGTGCTGTGCCACCCTATATGAGTGGTGGGCAGTGGGCACAGTACAGTTTGTGGGCCTGACACTCACTGGCAGGCAACTGCAATTATATCACAGAGGAAAAATTAAATGACCTTTTTATCTGCAAGGTGCTGTGCCACCCTATATGAGTATTGGGCAGTGGGCACAGTACAGTCTGTGGGCCTGACACTCACTGGCAGGCAACTGCAATTATATTACAGAGAAAAAATTTAATGACTTTTTTATCTGCAAGGTACTGTGCCACCCGATATGAGTGGTGTGCACACAGTACAGCCTGTGGCCTCTCACACACGGGCAGGCAACTGCAATTATATTACAGAGAAAAAATGTAATGACTTTTTTATCTGCAAGGTGCTGTGCCACCCTATATGAGTGGTGGGCAGTGGGCACAGTACAGTCTGTGGGCCTGACACACACTGACAGGCAACTGCAATTATATTACAGAGAAAAAATTAAATGACTTTTTTATATGCAAGGTGCTGTGCCACCCTATATGAGTGGTGGGCAGTGGGCACAGTACAGTATGTGGGCCTGACACTCACTGGCAGGCAACTGCAATTATATTACAGAGGAAAAAATAAATGACCTTTTTATCTGCAAGGTGCTGTGCCACCCTATATGAGTATTGGGCAGTGGGCACAGTACAGTCTGTGGGCCTGACACTCACTGGCAGGCAACTGCAATTATATTACAGAGAAAAAATTCAATGACTTTATCTGCAAGGTGCTGTGCCACCCTATATGAGTGGTGGGCAGTGGGCACAGTACAGTTTGTGGGCCTGACACTCACTGGCAGGCAACTGCAATTATATCACAGAGGAAAAATTAAATGACCTTTTTATCTGCAAGGTGCTGTGCCACCCTATATGAGTATTGGGCAGTGGGCACAGTACAGTCTGTGGGCCTGACACTCACTGGCAGGCAACTGCAATTATATTACAGAGAAAAAATTTAATGACTTTTTTATCTGCAAGGTACTGTGCCACCCGATATGAGTGGTGTGCACACAGTACAGCCTGTGGCCTCTCACACACGGGCAGGCAACTGCAATATATATTTAGAAAAAATAAAATAAAAGCAGACTGATGTACCAGCCCTACAAAAGGCTTTTTGGGGTGCTGCCAGGACGTTGTCCTTACAGCAGATGAGTCTATGAGGACTGGAGTGGACACAGAACACTGGCCTAGCTAACGATTTCCCTATTAATTCAGCAGCAGCAGCAGCAGCAGCAGCACTCTCCCTGCTCTAACTAACACTGCAGCTTCAGAATGAATCTAAGATGGATGCTGTCCTTGCTTTTTGATAGGAGGTGGGAGGGTCTGGGAGGGAGGGTATGCTGATTGGCTGGAATGTGTCTGCTGACTGTGAGGTACAGGGTCAAAGTTTGCTCAATGATGACATATAGGGGGCGGATCGAACATCGCATATGTTCGCCTGCAGCGGCGAACGCAAACAAGCGATGTTCGCCGGGAACTGTTCGCCGGCGAATAGTTCGGGACATCTCTACCTGTCACTACACTAGTTAGAGCAGAATGGCAGTGCCACTCGTGATTTGGCATTTATACAGGCCGGCTCAAGTGCTGCACCAGCCAATCACAGCCATGCCAATATTAGGCATGATTGTGATGGCTTCGAAGTGCCCACAGCTAAAAAGCTTGTTGATTGGCTGTGATGTAGCCTTTCAACAAACTTTATTCAGCATCCAAACACAGACTTCTGTGACAAAGTCCATATTTGGCTTCGGTGCCCGAACCCTCGATGTTTGGTATGAACCAGAACTTTACAGTTCGGGTTCGCTTATCCCTATTGGGCTCCTTAAGACATTGTTATTTATACAATTTACCAATGTATTATTTGGGCATTATATGGTATACCATAAGTGTGGTCTTTATTAGAAGATACTGCACAGTGTATAATCAAACCTACTGTATGGTCAACACTTAAGAATCCTTGAGTGTTTCTTTCAGAAAAATGTGCATAGTCCTCTACCCCAACTTGTTTTTATGAACCTTGGCTGTGTTCAGGAGCACAGTAAGGCCTCATGCACACGACCGTTGTGTGCATCCGTGGCCGTTGTTCCGTTTTCCGTGATTTTCTGCGGACCCATTGACTTTCAATGGGTCCGTTGAAAACTCGGAAAATGAACCGTTGTTCATCCGCGGCCGTGATCCGTGTTTCCTGTCCGTCAAAAAATATGACCTGTCCTATTTTTTTGACGGACAACGGTTCACGGACCCATTCACTTCGTGAAAACTCAAATCCGACAGTATATTCTAACACAAAGGCGTTCCCATAGTGATGGGGACGCTTCAAGTTAGAATATACTAAGAACTTTGTACATGACTGCCCCCTGCTGCTTGGCAGCACCTGATCTCTTACAGGGGGCTGTGATCAGCACAATTAACCCCTCAGGTGCCGCACCTGAGAGGTTAATTGTGCGTATCATAGCCCCCTGTAAGAGATCAGGTGCTGACAGGCAAGAGGGGGCAGACCCCCCTCCCCTGTATTTAACTCATTGGTGGCCAGTGCGGCCCCCCTCTCTCCCTCCCCAGTATTATATTCATTGGTGGCCAGTGCGGCCTACCCTCTCCCCCCCACCTAATTAAAATCACCTTCCCCCATCATTGGTGGCCAGTGCAGCCTCCCCTCTTCCCCCCCCCTAATTAAGATCACCTTCCCCATCATTGATCGCCAGTGAGTCCTCCCCTCTTCCCCCCCCTAATTAAAATCACCCCCCCATCATTGGTGGCCAGTGCGGCCTCCCCTCTCCCCCCCTAATTAAAATCACCTTCCCCCATCATTGGTGGCAGAGTTCCGATCGGAGTCCCAGTTTAATCGCTGGGGCTCCAATCGGTAACCATGGCAACCAGGACGCTACTGCAGTCCTGGCTGCCATGGTTACTTAGCAATTTTTAGAAGCATTACACTTACCTGCGATGTCTGTGACCGGCCGGGCGCTCCTCCTACTGGTAAGTGACAGGTCTGTGCTATAGGCAATGTGCCGCACAGACCTTTCACTTACCAGTAGGAGGAGCTCCCGGCCGGTCACAGACAGCGAAGGTAAGTATAATGCTTCTAAAATTGCTAAGTAACCATGGCAACCAGGACTGCAGTAGCATCCTGGTTGCCATGGTTACCGATCGGAGCCCCAGCGATTAAACTGGGACTCCGATCGGAACTCTCCGCTGCCACCAATGATGGGGGAAGGTGATTTTAATTAGGGGGGAGAGAGGGGAGGCCGCACTGGCCACCAATGATGGGGGGGTGATTTTAATTAGGAATATAATTAGGAATATAATACTGGGGATGGAGGGGGGCCGCACTGGCCACCAATGAGTTAAATACAGGGGAGGGAGGGAGGGGGCCACACTGGCCACCAATGAGTTAAATACAGGGGAGGGAGGGGTGCCCCATTGGCCACCAATGATGGGGGGTGATTTTAATTAGGTGGGCGGGAGAGGGTAGGCCGCACTGGCCACCAATGAATATAATACTAAGGGAGGGAGGGAGGGGGGCCGCACTGGCCACCAATGAGTTAAATACAGGGGAGGGAGGGATGGGGGCCGCACTGGCCACCAATGAGTTAAATACAGGGGAATTAGGGGGCCGCACTGGCCACCAATGAGTTAAATACAGGGGAGGGAGGTCTGCCCCCTCTTGCCTGGCAGCACCTGATCTCTTACAGGGGGCTATGATACGCACAATTAACCCCTCAGGTGCGGCACCTGAGGGGTTAATTGTGCTGATCACAGCCCCCTGTAAGAGATCGGGTGCTGCCAGGCAGCAGGGGGCAGTCATGTACACAGTTCTTAGTATATTCTAACTTGAAGCGTCCCCATCACTATGGGAACGCCTCTGTGTTAGAATATACTGTCGGATCTGAGTTTTGACGATCTAACTCAAATCCGATGGTATATTCTAACATAGAGGCGTTCCCATGGTGATGGGGACGCTTCAAGTTAAAATATACCATCGGATTGAAGAAAACTTCGATCCTATGGTATATTAACTCCTGACTTTAAATTGAAAGTCAATGGGGGACGGATCCGTTTGCAATTGCACCATATTGTGTCAACGTCAAACAGATCCGTCCCCATTGACTTGCATTGTAAGTCAGGACGGATCTGTTTGGCTCCGCACGACCAGGTGAACCCCAAAACGACTTTTTCTTCATGTCCGTGGATCCTCCAAAAATCAAGGAAGACCCACGGAAGAAAAAACGGACACGGATCACGGACCTACAGACCCTGTTTTTGCGGACCTTAAAAAAAAACGGACGTGTGCATGAGGCCTTAAGCTGAAAGAGAAAGGACATTTCCCAAAATGTTACCACCAGGTTAGAAGGATGCATTTTTCTAAAATATCTTTGTACTGTAAGCTGTAGCATTGATGTTATCCACGGAAAATAAGGGGTCTAGACAAGAATTCTGAAAGACAGTGCCATACCATTATCTCTCCAACACCAAATTTTACAGCAGGCACTATGTATTCTGATACGGTAGGTAACAATCCCAGGGATCAGCCAAGCACACTTGGCTGCCAGACAGTGAAACATACTACATCAACTTCAGAGAAGACTTTTCCACTGCTCTAGAGTCCAATGCCACGGAAACCCATTTGTAACTTCAGAAAGCAATAAAAAATATGACTGTACCACAAAGTAGTCACATAAAGTGACGATATACAGCAGAACAGTTGGCAGTCAAGGCAGATGTAGCTTGAATACTCCTCATAAGCTGATTTTTATTTGTTTTTATGCAGTAATTTAGTGCCATCATGCTTGTTGTTAACCAAAAGTTTGTTATTCTAGTATGAGGGAGTATATAGAATATGTACAGTGGGATGCAAAAGTTTGGGCAACCTTGTTAATCGTCATGATTTTCCTGTATAAATCGTTGGTTGTTACGATAAAAAATGTCAGTTAAATATATCATATAGGAGACACATAGGAGTTTATTGGATTTACAGAAAGTGTGCTATAATTGTTTAAACAAAATTAGGCAGGTGCATAAATTTGGGCACCACAAAAAAGAAATGAAATCAATATTTAGTAGATCCTCCTTTTGCAGAAATTACAGCCTCTTAACGCTTCCTGTAGGTTCCAATGAGAGTCTGGATTCTGGTTGAAGGCATTTTGGACCATTCCTCTTTACAAAACATCTTTAGTTCATTCAGGTTTGATGGCTTCCGAGCATGGACAGCTCTCTTTAAGTCACACCACATATTTTCAATTATATTCAGGTCTGGGGACTGAGATGGCCATTCCAGAACGTTGTACTTGATCCTCTGCATAAATGCCTTAGTGGATTTTAAGCAGTGTTTAGGGTCGTTGTCTTGTTGAAAGATCCAGCCCCGGTGCAGTTTCAGCTTTGTCACTGATTCCTGGACATCAGAATCTGCTGATACTGAGTGGAATCCATGCGTCCCTCAACATTGACAAGATTCCCAGTCCCTGCACTGACCACACAGCCCCACAGCATGATGGAACCACCACCATATTTTACTGTAGGTAGCAGGTGTTTTTCTTGGAATGCTGTGTTCTTTTTCCTCCATGCATAACGCCCCTTTTTATGGCCAAATAACTCAATTTTAGTTTCATCAGTCCACAGCACCTTATTCCAAAATGAAACTGGCTTGTCCAAATGTGCTTTAGCCCACCTCAAGTGGCACTTTTTGTGCTGTGGGCGGAGAAAAGGCTTCCTCTGCATCACTCTCGCATACAGCATCTCCTTGTGTAATGTGCGCTGAATGGTTGACCGATACACAGTGACTCCATCTGCAGCAAGATGATGTTGTAGGTCTTTGGTGCTGGTCTCTAGTGTTGATCACGAATATTCGAATTTCGAATTTTTATCGCGAATATAGGTACTTCGAAAATTTGCGAATATTTCGAATATAGTTACATATATTCGTAATTTCGAATATTCAAATTTTTTCGATAATTTTTTTCTTTTTTTTTTTTCAATTTTTCTTTTTTATTTTATTTTTTTATCAGTACACATGATCCCTCACTGCTTCTAGCTTGTGGGCCAATAAGAAGGCTGCAATATACTTGACTTTAGGAGTAGTAGTGTTTGCGAATTTTGCTCTATATTTATTTTTTTTGAATATTCGCTATATTGCTATATATTCTTGTTTTAGAATATTATGAATATTCGAAAAAACTAAGTTATAGCACTATAGAGAATATTCGAAAAAAAATCGAATATAGAGCAATTTAGCTAATATAGTGCTATAATCTTCTCTGTCTAATAGTTGTAAGTTAAAAAATTCTCAATAACAAATTTGAATCCGAAAATTCGAATTCCGAAAATTCGCATATTACACAAACATTAACTTTTCGATTTTTAGAGTAAAAAAAAAATCGTGAATTTGCGACGAATATTCTACAAAATATTCGCGAAATATCGCGGATTCGAATATGACCCCTGCCGCTCATCACTACTAGTCTGTGGGTTGACTCTGACTGTTCTCACCATTCTGTCTGAGATTTTTCTTGGTCTGCCACTTCGAGCCTTAACTTGAACTGAGCCTGTGGTCTTCCATTTCCTCAATATGTTCCTAACTGTGGAAACAGACAGCTGAAATCTCTGAGACAGCTTTCTGTATCCTTCCCCTAAACCATGATGGTGAACAATCTTTGTCTTCTGGTCATTTGAGAGTTGTTTTGAGACCCCCATGTTGCTACTCTTCAGAGAAAATTAAAAGAGGAGGGAAACTTACAATTGACCCCCTTAAATAATCTTTCTCATAATTGGATTCACCTGTGTATGTAGGTCAGGGTTCACTGAGCTTACAAGCCATTTTGAGTTCCAATAATTAGTTCTAAAGGTTTTGGAATCAATAAAATGACAACAGTGCCCAAATTTATGCACCTGCCTAATTTTGTTTAAACAATTATAGCACACTTTCTGTAAATCCAATAAACTTCATTTCACTTCTCAAATATCACTGTGTGTGTCTCCTATATGATATATTTAACTGACATTTTTTATCGTAACAACCAACGATTTATACAGGAAAATCATGACGATTCACAAGTTTGCCCAAACTTTCGCATCCCACTGTATTTATTTATGTATGTATGTATGTATGCATGTATGTATGTTCTTAGCTGCTGCTGCTGTTACATGGGTTAACAATTTCTGCACCATTCTGGACTGTCTTGACAAATTTTATTTTCCTCAAGCAAGTTGGGAATGCAACTCTAGTGATCTTGGGATGGACAATCAAGGCTAATATGGACTACAGTATAGACATCATCAAATACCAGTCATGGTTTCTGTGGAATGATTATTTATATAATTGCTTATCTTCTATGACAATTACTGACATCAAAGTACATGCTATGCTTAAATTCTGGGGAACTTCAGCAAATAAGAAAGGTCTTCATATACAGTTTTAATACAAAACAGTTATTATAACGTTATCTGACGCACACTCCCTGTGTGAACGCACCCTAAATATGTCTTCTTTAACAGGATAATGAACACTTCTGTTTGAGGTCATTTTTGCGCTGTAACACTTTTTGATTTTTGCATCATCTAGTTATATATAAGTTCTATCGAGCTTTTTTGATTGCAACACCTCTGTCATACTTATTTCTATTGAACACCTGATAAGTCTTATGTTAATGATGCTCTTGTCGTATTTTTAAGCCTAATGAGTGAAAAATATTCAGTAAAAAATGTGGCACTCAACACTCCTTAGCATTACATCTCTTTTTCTGATTGGTATTATCATAAATTCAACTTTAAAAGTGCAATCATTCGACAATCAAATCAAAGAACATTACAAAGGTCATGATATTACAAGTAGTTGCTGAATTGGAAATATGCTCAGTGCATACCAAAAATGTGAACTAAAATGCCAAACACTAATCAAATAATCAAGTTGGAGTCATAAGCATATAAAACAATTTACTTGAAGAGACTTATTAAAAATGCCTCATTTTCTTGAAATATTTTTTCCAGAAGTATTTTTAAACTTCATGCCTGTTTTAATGCTGCAGTATATAACATTCATAAAGTATATCTTTATAGGTTTGCCAATGTTAAGAGTAGTGATGAGCAGCAGGGGTCATATTCGAATTCGTGATATTTTGTGAATATTTTGTAGAATATTCATCATATATTCACAAATTCGTATATTCAACATTCTTTTTTTTAACGCGAAAATCGGCAAGGTAATGATTGCGTAATATGCGAATATTGCACACTCAATACAGGTGTGGGTCAAAAACAAATATATAGCACTATAGAATATTAGAATATAGAATATATATAGAATATCATTTATAGAATATTCAGCATTTTTTCCATCTGAACACATGATTCCTCCCTGCTTCTTGCTTTTGGGCCAATGAGTCATTGGCCCACAAGCAACTTAAGCAGGGAGGAATCATGACTTCAGATGGAAAGAAATGACGAATTCAATATAGTGCTATATATTAGTTTTTTAGAATATTTGTCATTTTGTTCCATCTAAAGCCATGATTCCTCCCTGCTTAAGTTGCTTGTGGGCCATTGGCCCACAAGCAAGAAGCAGGGAGGAATTGTGTTCAGATGGAAAAAAATGACAAATATTCGTCATTACAAATATATAGCACTATATTCTAAATATTTGCGAATTCTCTAAGTGCCGATATTCGAGATTAAAATTCGCTATTCAAATATTCGCGCTCAACACTAATTAAGAGTATCTGACATTAAATGATCCCATAGTGTATTTGATGTAGTATAGGCAGAAATGTTGTGGCTTATTTTGGGACATGTGTTCTGACTAGTTAGCTCTCCCATCTTCCCATTCTTTTATCTTCTCTGAGTAGCAAGATACTGTGTCAATAAAGACCATGTGATATAGTATATAATAATGATTTTTCCAATGATTATACAATTTGACTTCTTTGTCACCTACTGAACTTATCTAACAAGGGAACTCCAACTTCCTTGTTCTACTGGTTCATTTTTCATGTTCTTTTATATAATGATGTACGGTAGTGGGGCTAAGTTTGTAATTTGGTACTCTCCATGTAATTTGGTATGATCTCCATGTGTTGTCTATGTCCCTCACATAATTATAAGTAAACTAACAATTTAGCAACAAAAAATTAACCCTTCAGGACTGAGCTATTTTTTTCCTTAAAGGGGTTTTGTCACTTAAGCAAATAGCATTTATTATGTAGAGGACGTTAATACAAGGTACTTACTATTGTATTGTTACTATCCATATTGCCTCCTTTGCTGGATTCATTTTTCCATCACATTATACACTGCTTGTTTGCATGGTTATGACCACCCTGCAATCCAGCAGCGCGGCTGTGCTTGCGTACTATAAAAAAAAAGCACCAGCCTATGTGAGCTCCCACGGTCCAAGCCACCAGAGAGGCTGGCATTTTTTCCTATATTGTGCAAGCATGACCACTGCTGCTGGATTGCAGGGTGGTCCTAATCATGGAAACAAACAGTGTATAATTTGATGGGAAAATTAATCTAGCCAGCAAAGGAAGCAGTGTGGGTAATACCAATATATTAGTAACTGACTGGTATTAATTTTTTCTACATGATAAATGCTACTTGCTGAAGTGACAAAACCCCTTTAACCCCTTAAGGACACGGCAGGGATCATATTCGAATTTGCGATATTTCGCGAATATTTTGTAGAATATTCGTCGAAAATTTGCAAATTCGAAATTTCTCAATTTTTTTTTACTCGAAAAATCGGAAAGGTAATGATTGTGTAATATGCGAATTTTCGGAATTCGAATTTTCGGAATTCGAATTTTCGGATTCAAATTTTTTATTGCAAATTTTTCAATTTACAACTATTAGACAAAGATTATAGCACTATATTAGCTAAATTGCTCTATTCGATTTTTTTTGAATATTCTCTATATTGCTATAACTTAGATTTTTGAATATTCGTAATATTCTAAAACAAGAATATATAGCAATATAGCGAATATTCAAAAAAAACTAATATAGAGCAAAATTCGCAAACACTACTACTCCTAAAGTCAAGTATATTGCAGCCTTCTTATTGGCCCACAAGCTAGAAGCAGTGAAGGATCATGTGTACTGATAAAAAAAAAAAAATCTAAAAATAAATAGTAAAAAATGCGAATATTCGAAATTCCGAATATATATAACTATATTCGAAATTTTCGCGAATTTTCGAAGTACCTATATTCGCGATAAAAATTCGAAATTCGAATATTCGTGATCAACACTAATCGTCGCGTCCGTAAAAATCGTCTCTATAAAAGTAGCATTTAACCCAACCCCCCCGGATGAACAGCGTTAAAAAAAAAAATGTGTAAAAAAAGCAATTTTTTTGTCACCTAACATCAGAAAAAGTGTAATAGCGAGCGAACAAAAAGTCATATGCACCCCCAATTAGTGCCAATAAAACCGCCATCTCATCCCGCAAAAAATGAGCCCCTACATTAGATAGTCGCCCAACTAAAAAAAAAAAATTTTTGCTTTCAGGCTATGGAGATACTAAAATAATTTTTTTTTGTTCCTAAAATGATAATGTAGTGTAAAATCTAAATAACTTCTAAAATGTAGACATATTAGGTATCGCCGCGTTCGTAAGAATCTGCCCTATAAAAATAACATTTGACCAAACCCCTCGGATGAACATCGTTAAAAATATAAAATAAAAACGGTGCCAAAACACCAATTTTTGGGCAAAATTTCCATTTGAATCCTTTTTTTCCGGTAATAAAGCAAGGGTTAACAGCCAAACAAAACTCAATATTTATGGCCCTGATTCTGTAGTTTGCAGAAACACCCCATATGTGGTCGTAAATGGCTATATAGCCACATGGCAGGGCGTAGAACAAAGGGAACTCCATATGGTTTCTGGAAGGCAGATTTTGATGGACAGTTTTTTTTTACACCATGTCCCATTAGAAGCCCCCCCCCAATGTAGCCTAGACTAGAAACTCCAAAAAAGTTACCCCATCTAAGAAACTACACCCCTCAAGGTATTCAAAAGTTACTTTACAAACTTTGTTAACCCTTTAGGTGTTCCACAAAACTAAATAGCGAATGTAGAAACAATTTTAGAATTTAAATTTTTTGTTACCATGCCTCAAAAAAGTGTAATATAGAGCAACCAAAAATCATATTTTTCCCTAAAATAGTCCCAAAACAACAACCACCTTATCCCGTAGTTTCCTAGATGGGGTCACTTTTATGGAGTTTCTACTCTAGGGGTGCATCAGGGGGCTTGAAAGGGTACATGGTGTAAATAAACCAGTCCAGCAAAATCTGCCTTCCAAAAACCATATGGCGTTCCCCTTCTTCTATGTGATGCCGTTTAGCCAAATAGTAGTTTACAACCACATTTGGGGTGTTTCTGCAAACTACAGAATCAGGGCAACCCATTTTGAGTTTTGTTTGGCTGTTAACCCATTTTTTTTAGTAATAAAGTAAGGGTTAAAATGGAAAATTTTTCCAAAAAATAGAAATTTCTAAATTGTTTCTCCATCTGCCATTAACTCTTGTGGAACACCTAAAGGGTTAACAAAGTTTGTAAATCCAGTTTTGAATACCTTGAGGGGTGTACTTTCTTAGATGGAGTCACTTTTTTGAAATTTCTATTCTAGGGGTGCAAGGGGGGGCTTGAAATGGGACATGGTATAAACAAAACCAGTCCTGCAAAATCTGCCTTGCAAAACCCATATGGTGTTCCCCTCATTCTATGTCCTCCCGTTTGGCCAAACAGTAGTTTACGACCACATATGGGGTGTTTCTGCAAACTACAGAATCAGGGCAACCCATATTGAGTTTTGTTTGGCTGTTAACCCTTACTTTATTGCTGGAAAAAATGGGTTAAAATGGAAATTTTCCAAACAATAGAAATTTCTGAATTGTTTCTCCATCTGCCATTAACTCTTGTGGAACACCTAAAGGGTTAACAAAGTTAGTAAACCCGGTTTTGAATACCTTGAGGGGTGTACTTTCTTAGATGGAGTCACTTTTTTGAAATTTCTATTCTAGGGGTGCAAGGGGGGGCTTGAAATGGGACATGGTATAAACAAAACCAGTCCTGCAAAATCTGCCTTGCAAAACCCATATGGTGTACCCCTCCTTCTATGTCCTCCCGTTTGGCCAAACAGTAGTTTATGACCACATATGGGGTGTTTCTGCAAACTACAGAATCAGGGCAACCAATTTTGAGTTTTGTTTGGCAGTTAACTCTTGTTTTTTTCCTGGAAAAAATTTATTATATTGGAAAATTTTGTTTGTAAAAACAGTTTTGAATACCTTGAGGGGTGTAGTTTCTAGAATGTTTTTTTTTATTATGTAAGCCTCACAAAGTGACTTCAAACCTGAACTGGTCCATAAAAAGTGGGATTTTGAAGATTTCTGAAAAATTTCTAAATTTGCTTCTAAAATTCTAAGCCTTGTAACATCCCCAAAAAATAAAATATAATTCCCAAAATTCTACAAACATGAAGTAGACATATGGGGAATGTAAAGTCATCACAATTTTTGGGGGTATTACTATGTATTACAGAAGTAGAGAAACTGAAACTTTGAAATTTGCAAATTTTTAAAAATTTTTGGTAAATATGGTATTTTTGCAAATATGCAAAGAAAAATACCATATTTACCAAATTTACCAATTTTAGCAGTGTCATGAAGTACAATATGTGACGAAAAAGCAATCTCAGAACGGCCTGGGTAAGTCAAAGCGTGTTAAAGTTATCAGCACTTAAAGTGACACTGGTCAGATTTGCAAAAAATGGCCTGGTCCTTAAGGTGAAATAGGGCTGTGTCCTTAAGGGGTTAAGACATATAGTGATTACTATAACATTCCCCACATTTCTACTTTATGTTGGCATCTTTTTGTAAATGTCATTTTATTTTTTTTAGGACGCCAGAAAGCTTAGGGTGGGTTTGCATTGGCATTATGGCATTCTGTTATAAGTTCTGTTATAACAGAGTTATAACAGATGTAAGGGATTGTCTCTTATCCGGGGGTCATTCTCACAGACTTCGCTATAGACACCAGATTGAAGTCCAAACAATGCTTTATTTTCAAGCACATCAGCACAAAACAGCAACCAAAACATAAATCAAAAACATAAATCCTCAGCCGTCTGGCCACTGACTAGACAGTCTTTCCCTCTCTACCGGGATCTGGGTCTACCACCCAGCTCCCCAATACACATCACCAGTGCTTACGCCACACACCGGGTTAGAGGGTCCTGGCTCCCACAGGCCTCGACACAGCCTGCTCCTTTCTCAGACTGGGAGCCACACCCAAGTCCAGAAACAGGATTAAATAGCATCCCTAGACATGGGCATATTCCAAAATCCCAGACTGGAGCATGGGGAACAGGCACCCACCCAGCACATTGCCTGTTCCCAGTAAAAGCCTGCCACGGACTAGCTAGAGCCAGTTAAGCTAACCTATATTGGTATCCACCAACTAACTTAGTGGCCACCTATATCTAGGGCCTTTACTCCACCAAGGCCGGGCCCCTTGGTGACACGCTCCTGGTGCAAATAACACCCCTTTTGCATGCTTCCCCGGGACTTTATTGCACTTATCACTATTCACATTGCCACACAGAATATAATGGAATTTTTGGACAGAAAGCAAAACGGAAGACTTTAAGAGGAATTCAGTTTTGCTCAGTCCTAGTACATGTCTACTTGTCCTAAAATGTCATTATATTGCATTATAAATCTGTTATAATGGAACACATGATGGACTGCCATAATGCCAATGCGAACCCGCCTTTAGAAGTTTAGAGGCAAATTTCTACGTTTTTCAGAAAATTTCCAAAACCAATATTTTTAAGTACCGATTCCATTTTCAAGTCAACTTGTGGGATAACATAATAGAAAGCACCCATAAATAACCCCATTTTAGAAACTATACCCATCAAATTTTTCTAAATTGATTTTAGAAGCTGTTTTAACCCTTTAGGTGTCCCACATGAGTTTAAGGAAAATAGAGCAGACATTTAAATGTAAATTTTTTTTTGCAAATTTTCCTTTTCAAACCAATTTTCATGTAGAATAGCAAGGTTTTACAACCAATCAAACTTTAACTTTTATTACCTTGATTCTGTAGTTTACAGAAACACCCCATATGTGGTTGTAAACTGCTGTACGGGCACACGGCAGGGCGCAGAAGGAAAGGAATGCCATACGGTTTTTGGAAGGCAGACTGTTTTTTTGACACCATGTCCCATTTGAAGCCCCTGATGCACCCTTAGAGGAGAAACTACAAAAAAGTGACACAATTTTAGAAACTACACCCCTCAAGGTATACAAAACTGATTTTACAAACTTTGTTAACCCTTTAGGTGTTCCACAATAATTAATGGAAAATAGAGATAAAATTAAAAAATTTCACTTTTTTGGCAGATTTTCCATTTTAGTATTTTTTTTCCAGTTACAAAGCAAGGATTAACAGCCAAACAAAACTCAATATTTATGGCCCTGATTCTGTAGTTTACAGAAACACCCCATATGTGGTCATAAACTGCTGTACGGGCAGGACTTAGAAGGGAAAACGCACCATATGGCTTTTGTAGGGCAGATATTACTGGAATAATTTTCTGGTCCCATGTCACATTTGAAGAACTCCTGATGCACCCCTACAGTTGAAACCTCCAAAAAGTGACCCTATTTTGGAAACTACACCCCCTCAAGGAATATTTCAAGGGGACATTGAGCACTTTGTTTCAGAAAAAATAAACATTTGGCCGTGAAAATAAAAAATGACATATTTTACAAGAAAATGTTACTTTAGGCCCAAATTTTTCATTTGACAATGGGTATTTTGTGTATTTTGCCCAAAAAAGGGTGTTTTATTAATAGAAGAATATAAGCCCTGTATATACAGGGTGTATCTCACACGCCCTGACCGACACTATTCCGCAATTGAAGATTTGTGCACAAAATGGCTGTATTTCAAATAACTGAATAGAAAACCTGTATATAAAGGGTGTATCTCACACGTCCTGACCCACACTAGGCCGCTATTAAAGAATTGTGCCCAAAATGGCTTTATTTCAAATAAGTGAATAGAACCACTGGCTGTATCTCACAAAGACATATGCAGCAATGGCTGCAAAAAAAATAAAAATTTCCCCCAAACTCGTGTTTGTTTAATAACTAAATATGACAGCAGTATATAACCCTTGAATTATACACGTGCTGATGCTGCAAGGCCAGAAAAATAGTGGATTTTGCCAAAAAAGTGTGTTTTTAAAAACCCAGAAAATTATGGCTGTATTTCTAGGTTAAATTGCACACTGACTTAGGCCTCCTGCACACGACCGTTGTGTGCACCCGTGGCCGTTGTGCCGTTTTCCGTTTTTTTTCGCGGACCCATTGACTTTCAATGGGTCCGTGGAAAAAACGGAAAATGCACCGTTTTGCAGCCGCATCCGTGATCCGTGTATCATGGCCGTGAAAAAAATATGACCTGTCCTATTTTTTTCACGGCCAACGGTTCACGGACCCATTCAAGTCAATGGGTCCGTGAAAGAACACGGATGCACACAAGATTGGCATCCGTGTCCGTGATCCGTGGCCGTAGGTTACTTTTTATACAGACGGATCCGAAGATCCGTCTGCATAAAGCTTTTTCAAAGCTGAGTTTTCACTTCGTGAAAACTCAGAACCGACAGTATATTCTAACACAGAAGCGTTCCCATGGTGATGGGGACGCTTCTAGTTAGAATACACTACAAACTGTGTACAAGACTGCCCCCTGCTGCCTGGCAGCACCCGATCTCTTACAGGGGGCCGTGATCAGCACAATTAACCCCTTCAGGTGCGGCACCTGAAAGGGTTAATTGTACTATCATATCCCCCTGTAAGAGATCAGGGCTGCCAGGCAGCAGGGGGCAGACCCCCCCCCCTCCCCAGTTTGAATATCATTGATGGCCAGTGCGGCCCCCCCCCTCTATTGTAATTATTCGTTGGTGGCACAGTGTGCGCCCCCCCTCCCTCTATTGTAATAATTCGTTGGTGGCACAGTGTGCGCCCCCCCCTCCCTCCCTCTATTGTAATAAATCGTTGGTGGCACAGTGTGCGCCCCCCATCGCCCCCCCCTCCCTCTATAGCATTAACAACATTGGTGGCCAGTGTGCGGCCTCCCATCTCCCCCCCCCCCCTTCCCCATCATCATTGGTGGCAGCGGATTTCCGATCGGAGTCCCAGTTTAATCGCTGGGGCTCCGATCGGTAACCATGGCAACCAGGACGCTACTACAGTCCTGGTTGCCATGGTTACATAGCAATAGTACAGTAGTAGAAGATTCATACTTACCGGCTGCTGCGATGTTCGTGTCCGGCCGGGAGCTCCACCTACTGGTAAGTGACAGCCTCAGGTCTGTGCGGCGCATTGCTAAATGAATTGTCACTTACCAGTAGGAGGAGCTCCCGGCCGGACACGAACATCGCAGATCCCAGGTAAGTATGAATCTTTGCTAGTGACCCGCTGCCACCAATGATCGGGGGGGGGGGAGATGGGAGGCCGCACACTGGCCACCAATGTTGTTAATGCTATAGAGGGAGGGGGGGGGGGGGCCGATGGGGGGCGCACACTGTGCCACCAACGATTTATTACAATAGAGGGAGGAAGGGGGGGGGGGATGGGAGGCCGCACACTGGCCACCAATGTTGTTAATGCTATAGAGGGAGGGGGGGGGGGCGATGGGGGGCGCACACTGTGCCACCAACGATTTATTACAATAGAGGGAGGAAGGGGGGGGGCGCACACTGTGCCACCAACGATTTATTACAATAGATATTCAAACTGGGGAGGGGGGGGGGGGTCTGCCCCCTGCTGCCTGGCAGCCCTGATCTCTTACAGGGGGATATGATAGTACAATTAACCCCTTCAGGTGCGGCACTTGAGGGGTTAATTGTGCTGATCACGGCCCCCTGTAAGAGATCGGATGCTGCTAGGCAGCAGGGGGCAGTCATGTACACAGTTTGTAGTATATTCTAACTAGAAGCGTCCCCATCACCATGGGAACGCCTCTGTGTTAGAATATACTGTCGGAAATGAGGTTTCACGATCTAACTCATATCCGACAGTATATTCTAACATAGGGGCGTTCCCATGGTGATGGGGACGCTTCAAGTTAAAATATACCATCGGATTGGAGAAAACGCCGATCCGATGGTATAAAAGGGACTCCTGACTTTACATTGAAAGTCAATGGGGGACGGATCCGTTTGAAATGGCACCATATTGTGTCAACGTCAAACGGATCCGTCCCCATTGACTTGCATTGTAATTCAGGACGGATCCGTTTGGCTCCGCACGGCCAGGCGGACACCAAAACGACTTTTTTTTCATGTCCGTGGATCCTCCAAAAATCAAGGAAGACCCACGGACGAAAAAACGGTCACGGATCACGGAAAAACGGGACCCGTTTTTGCGGACCGCAAAAAAATACGTTCGTGTGCAGGAGGCCTAAGCCTGCAAATGCACCAGATGTTGTAAATTGCAAAAAATTTTAGATTTTTTTTACAAACAGATTATTTGTGCTGTTTTTAAAGGTTGGATTTCAATGTCCCAAAAGCTCAGATGCAGTGCTGGTGCACTGAGCTTACATTTAATGGCCGCCGCCGCTGCCCACCTAACTGACTTGTAAAAGTTTTTTTTTTTCGGTTACGGGGCTCAGGGCAGGATAAAAAAATTGTGCCCTGCACCCACATAACACAATGTATGTAGATCGCTGAGTTAGATTCACGTTTTGAACAAAGATTCCCTCCGATTCTCTCCCTGAAATCACCAGCAGCATCCTCTCCCTACACTAAGCACAGCAGAGTGACGTGCAGCGCTACGTGACTCCAGCTTATTTAGAGGCTGGGTCACATGCTACACTGGCCAATCACAGCCATGCCATTAGTAGGCATGGCTGTGATGGCTTCTATGGTCAGACAGTTAAACGCTTGTTGATTGGCTGCTCTGCCGCCTTTCAAAAAGCGGTAAGAAATCGCCGAACACCGAACCCGAACTTTTACTGAAATGTTCGGGTCCAGGGTCCAAAAATCCTAAAGTTCGGTACGAACCCGTACTTTACAGTTCGGGTTCGCTCAACCCTATTGGAGACGTCAAGGAGAGCGATATGCATCAGCCACTGTTGTCACCACACCAGCCTTAGGTGGTCGTGTCATACTGTGGCCAGGTGTGTATAGTCAATATAGAAGTGCGCTACACTTTGTGAATGGTACAGTGACAAGCCCATACTACTTGAATAGCATCATTAATCTAGTCATTGTGCTTCTGCATAAACAACACAGGCCTAATTTCATTTTTATGGATGACAATGCACCAGCTCATTGAGGTTGCATCATTAGGGAAGCGCTGCTGGAGACTCGGGTACCTCAAATGGAGTGGTTTGCACTATCTCCAGACGCGAATCCCATTGAAAACCCATGGGATCACCTGAGTCGCCATGTAGAGGCTTGTAACTCTGTACTCCAGAACCTCTATGACCTGAGGGTGGCCTTCAAGAAGAGTGGGATGCTATGCCTCAGCAGACAAAAAGTCAACTTGTGAACAGCATGAGATGTTGTTGTCAAGCTGTAATACATGCTCAAGGCCACATGACAAGTTTTTGAGACATTGATATTTTTTGCGGGGGTATACCCACCATTGTTGTTGGCTTTTGTATCAATAAATAGTTTGAGATGAGGAAATCACCATTGCATGCTTCTACTTAAATGCTCTACTTTCATGATATAATATCACTGTAGTGTGACCTTTTTACATTTTCTATAAATTTCACCCGAAAGCCGAATATCCCTCACGTTTTGTGAGTAGTGTATATATATAATGCAATCAAGTCTTCAGACCTTTTTACATTTTATGTTGCTGACTTGTGTTTAAAAAATAAATAAAGTTTCCTCCCATCAATCTCAATATCACATAGATGAGCGAATCGAAGTTGACTAAGTGAAATTCAATCCGAAGTTTAGTTACAATTCGATTTGCACCGAACCCGAATTTCCTCACGCTTTGTGGTAACGAATCACATTTTTTCTTAAAATGGCTGCTGCACATATTAGGACATCGAGCAAAGAACTCTGGGAACAAGGGATTACCCACAATCAGTGATGGCCAGTTCGCATAGTTCGCCCGCGAATATATGCAGGTTGCCATCTTTTTCCACAAGTCCGGTGAGGCGCAGGTAAGTCCTTACTTGTGCCTGTGCGCGAGACGGTCTAAAAACAAGTACGGTCAGTGGGAGCAGGCAGTTCCCGAGAACAGCCACCGGGGGCCTTCATCGGGCTGTTCTCGAAACTGCCTGCTCCCGATGACCGCATTTGTTTTCAGACTGACTCGCGGCACAGGCACAGGTAAGGGCTTACCTGTGCCTCGCCGGACTTGTGAAAAAAAGATGGCAGCCCGCATATGTTCGCGGGCGAACAATGCGAACTGGCCATCACTGCCCACAATGCCATGCATGCAGCCAATCAGCAGTCAGCCAGCCCTGTGATGTCGCAGCCCTATAAATAGCCTCAGACATCTTGGATTCAGCCATTTTCCAGTGTACATAGTGCAGGGAGAGACGTCAGCAAAAGCTAGGGAAAGTGCTAGGAAAGACTTGAAAACGTTTATTTTGCTGAATAGAAGTTCAAAGAGCATTAGAAGTGTAGGGAAAGGATAGGGAGGAATTATTGCCATAATACTGCTGCTTACAGGTTTGCAATAGATAATACCACTGTAATTCCAGCAAACCGTTCTTTTTATTGGGGTGCAAGTGCTGTGTGATACAGCCATTAACAGGGTGTATTACTAGGAAATATTCCTATGTCTTATTAGCCCTTGTGCGGTGCAGGGGGAAAAAAAAGCTTATTAGCCGTTGTGTGGTGAAGTGAGAAAATTAAAGCCCTTTTTGGGGTGTATTAGTGGCAAAAAAAAGTATTATTTGCCATTCAGAAGTGCAGTTATATGTTCTAAAGCTTTTTTGATCATTCAGGAGTGCAGTTATATGTTCTAAAGCTTTTTTGGTGTGTATTAGTGGCAAAAAAAAGTATTATTTGCCGTTGTGTGGTGAAGTGACAAAATTACAGCTTTTTTTGGGGTATATTAAATTCCTTTTTATTTACTTATTTGATCTAACAGTATGTCAGACAGAGAAGTTACAGGCCCTGCACAGGGGGGGCAGAGGCCTAAATGTTTCTGACGCAGGCACAGATCGCAGTAGAGTAAGGGGGCGTGGCAGCAGGGGTTACTTTAAGAGGCCTGAACTCCCAGTGTCAGCTACCGGTCGTGTCTTCACCAGCAACCCAGCAGTTCTTGAATGGTTGACTCGGTCATCCATTTAGTCCCAAGTGACATAAGACACCCCCAGCCAAGAAACGGTAGGTTTGTCAGACACAACCCTTAGTTTGCATGGCCCAGGAGTAGGCCCTGTGCCCTCACCTGCCCTCAACCTTTCTCTGTCCTTTTCTGTTCCCTCAGCCAGATAAGTATTATATGCTGTGGACTGCAGCTCCACTATAATGCGAGGACGAGCTACTAGAGGAAAGTCAGCCGCTACTGCCCAGCCAAGATCTGGAGGAGACATCCGCAGCTTCCTCTGGTAGGCGGGCAAGTAGTGATGAGGAGAGTGGCGTAGGAGCTGGTATTGAGAGTGGTCAGGCTCCTGTCTCAGAGATCGTTGAGGAGGAAATCAGTGACGTGCAGACAGTACTTGATTATGATATAGCCGATCGCAATTGGGATCCAGGTGACGAAAGGGCTTCACCATCATCAGGAGAAGAGGGTGGCAGCTTGCGCGTAAGACAGCAGCGGAGCCAGTAAGTCGATAGTGTGGCCAGGAGTCAGCAGAGTGGAAGCAGTGGTCGTGAGCCAAATGTGCCCTGGGTTCGACCACTCGCTTCACAGGAGCCTATCTGCCCAGAAAGTAGTGGTGCAGGGGTTCACGGAGGCAGCGGTGGTAGCAGTCAGTCAGTGTGGAGTGTTGGGGGTAAAATCACCTATTCGGCGGTGTGGCAGTTTATTGTTAAGCCACCGGAGGAGGTGAACATGGCCATTTGCCGCATCTGTGGGTAGAAGGTAAAGCGTAGCCAGGGTGCCAAAACACGGCCCTGCGTCTACATATGCGTCACCATAAAGTGGCTTCTAAGACTCGTGGCTCCAATGTGGTGGTCCAGCCTGCCGCAACAACCGCTGCATCACCCAGTGGCACGAACCCGATTTCGGGAAGTCAAGGCTCCACCACCTAAGCCAAAGGGAGCTGTCTGTCCTTCCCATCATCTACTGGTCCTGATGCTCCTGCTCTTCACCCTCCTACTCCTCATCAGTCATTCCATCAACAATCGATCATCAAAGCGATTTCCAAGAGACAACCGTATGCGTGCACTCATCCAATGGCGCAGAAACTGAACTGCTCCTGGCCAAATTGCTGGTGCTGCAGTCCCTCTCTTTCCAAGTGGTGGACTCTGCACATTTCAGAGAACTGATGGCTTGTGCTGAGCCGAGGTGGAGAGTCCCAAGCCGTCATTTCTTTGCCAAAAAGGCAGTGCCAGCCCTGCACAAATATGCAGAACAGAAGGTGGGACAGACCTTGAGCATGTCGATGTCTGCCAAAGTGCACAGCATCGCCGACACGTGGAGTTATAACTATGGTCAAGGACAATATACAGTATGTCCTTTATGGCCCACTGTGTAAATGTGGTTTCTGCCCAGCCAAACCAGTAAGTTTGCTAGGTGACGCAGTTTCCGCCTTCAAGTTCTCATGCTGTTGGTCCTGCGACAATTTCCCCCTCGTCATCCTCTACTGTGTCCTCAGCCTCCACTGCAGGGACAATTCACAGTGCTCCTCAAGCATACCTCATGTGCAGGGCATGGCAGTGTCGTGTTGTTATATACCTCATTTGCCTTGGCGAACTGAGTCACACAAGGGAGGAACTGCTCAGTGTCCTTAATCAAGAAATTATATCCTGGCTTTCTCCGCGACTAGAGTTGAGCGGACACCTGGATGTTTGGGTTCGGCAGGTTCGGCCGAACTTGAAAAAAAAGTTCGGGATCGGGACCCAAACTTGACCCGAACTTGAACCCCATTGAAGTCAATGGGGACCCGAACTTTTGGGCACTAAAATGGCTCTAAAATAGTCCTGGAAAGGGCTAGAGGGCTGCAAAATGCATCAAAATGTGCTTAAGAGCATGCCAACTGTTCTGCAAACAACTGTGGATAGGGAAATGACTTAAAATAACATAAAATATTGAAAAATTAAAAATAACAATCTGGATCTAGGAGTAGGAGGTTAAGGAGGTGGTGGATGGGTGGATGTGGCGGTGTAGGTTGATGTGGCGGTTTAGGTGGAAGCGGCTGTGAAGGAGGAATAGGTAGCGAACACTGATTTGTGTTATTTTTTATTTTTAAATTGGGGTATCCCCCAAAATATTGGGACATATAACAAAATAAAACTAAGAATAAGAGCACTTGAGTACAAGAATGGATGGTTGAGGCTGGTATAAATGTCTATTCTGCACAAGGTACGGACAAGTCCTGTGGGATCCATGCCTGGTTCATTTTATTAAACGTAAGCTTGTCCACATTGGCTGCGACCTGTGATAATGCTCTCTGCCGTGCTAAGCACACGTTCAAACTATACACTGGCTGCAGGGCAGGTCAGCACCTCCAAGGCTGACAAAACTTTTCCACATTTTGGCCATGCTAACCCTGCCTTCTCAGGTGCTGGTGGTGCCCCAGCTGCGTTGGCGACCTCCTCCTCCTCCTCTGCCTTCGCCTTGTGCTTCCACTGTGCCCCCGCTGACAGGTAGGAATGCTATCATCAGCGTGCGATTGTAGTCACGCATCTTCCGATCAGTAACAGATGTTTTCACTAAATTTAGTTCCCTGTCAGCAATGCAGAGCAGGGGTTTATTCACGGCAAAAGGGGGTTCATGTCACCCAGCAATAGAACAGAGGATTTTGAGAGATTTAGGCCCCTGTCAGCAATGCAGAGCAGGGGTTCATTCACAGCAAAAGGAGGTTCATGTCACCCAGCAATACAACAGAGGATTTTGAGAGATTTAGGCCCGAGTCACCCAGGTACAGCAGGGGTTCATTCACGGCAAAAGGGGGTTCATGTCACCCAGCAATAGAACAGAAGATTTTGAGAGATTTAGGCCCCTGTCAGCAATGCAGAGCAGGGTTTCATTCACGGCAAAAGGGGGTTCATGTCACCCAGCAATACAACAGAGGATTTTGAGAGATTTAGGCCCCTGTCAGCAATGCAGAGCAGGGGTTCATCCACGGCATAAGGGGGTTCATGTCACCCAGCAATAGAACAGAGGATTTTAAGAGATTTAGGCCCCTGTCACCCAGGCACAGCAGGGGTTCATTCACGGCAAAAAGGGGGATCTTGTCACCCAGCAATATAACAGAGGATTTTGAGAGATTTAGGCCCCTGTCACCTAGGCACAGCAGAGGTTTGTATACGCCAAAAATGGTAAAATGTCACCTGACAATTGAAAATAAGAATTTTTTCAATTTAGGGCACTAAAATTGGCACTTTTTTAAATTAAAATGGCTCTAAAATAGTCCTTGATAAGGCTAGAGGGATGTAAAAGGCAGTAAAATGTGCTTAAGAACATGGCAACTGATCTGCAAACAAATGTGGATAGGGAAATAACTTAAAATGAAATAAAATAACTAAAAATTACAAATTATTAACCTGCAACTCAGAGAAGGAGGTGGATATGGAGTCGGAGGTTGAGGAGGCGGTGAATGTGGTGTTGTAGGTGGAGGCAGCAATGGAGGAGGAGGAGGTAGCCAACAATGTTTTTTTTTTTTTTTTATTGGGGTAGGTAGCCTCCAAAATATTGGGACAAATAAAAAATAATAAATCAAAGAATCATTGCACTTGACGTGAGTACAAGAATGTATGTTTGATGGTGGTATAAATGTCTATTCTGCACATGGTACAGACAAGTCTTGTGGGATCCAAGCCTGGTTCATTTTAATGAGCTTGTCCACGTTGGCTGTGGACAGGCGGCTGCGTCTGTCTGTAATGACGCCTCCTGCCGTGCTAAATACACGTTCAGAGAGTACACTGGCTGCAGGGCAGGCCAGCACCTCCAAGGCATACAGGGCAAGCTCTGGCCATGTGGACAATTTGGAGACTCAGAAGTTGAATGGGGCAGAACCATCAGTCAGTACGTGTAGGCGTGTGCACAGGTACTGTTCCACCATGTTGTTCAAATGCTGCCTCCTGCTAACACGCTCCGTATCAGCAGTTGGGGCCGGTTGTTGCGGCGAGGTGACAAAGCTCTCCCACATGTCGGCCATGCTAACCCTGCCTTCTGAGGTGCTGGTGCTGACACAGCTGCGTTGGCGAACTCTTCCTCCTCCCCTGCCTTCGCCTTGTGCTTCCACTTGTCCCCCGGCGTCAGTCGGGAATGCTCTCAGGAGCGCGTCTACCAGCGTGCGCTTGTAGTCGAGCATCTTCCGATCACGCTCCAAAGTTGAAAGTTTTAGAGATGACCCCTCTTCTTCCTCCTCGTCCTGGGCCACATCCTCTTCAATCATCGCCCTAAGTGTTTTCTCAAGGAGACATAGCAGTGGTATTGTAACGCTGATAACGACGTCATCGCCACTGGCCATGTTGGTGGAGTACTCGAAACAGCGCAATAGGGCACACAGGTCTCGCATGGAGGTCCAGTCATTGGTGGTGAAATGGTGCTGTTCCGCAGTGCGACTCACCCGTGCGTGCTGCAGCTGAAACTCCACTATGGCCTGCTGCTACTCGCACAGTCTCTCCAGCATGTGCAAGGTGGAGTTCCATCTGGTAGGCACGTCTCATATGAGGCGGTGAGCGGGAAGGCCGAAGTTACGCTGTAGAGCAGACAGCCGAGCGGCGGCAGGATAAGAACGCCGGAAGTGCGCACAGACGGCCCGCACTTTATGCAGCAGCTCAAACATGTCGGGTAGTTGTGAATGCATTTCTGCACCACCAAATTCAGCACATGCGCCAGGCAAGGGATGTGCATCAAACCGACTAGTCCCAGAGCTGCAACGAGATTTCTCCCATTATCGCACACCACCAGGCAGGGCTTGAGGCCCACTGGCAGCAACCACTCGTCGGTCTGTTGTTCTATACCCCGCCACAACTCCTGCGCGGTGTGGGGCCTGTCCACCAAACACATCAGTTTCAGAATGGCCTGCTGACGTTTACCCCTGGCTGTGCTGAAGTTGGTGGTGAAGGTCTGTCGCTGACCGGATGAGGAGGTGGTAGAAGAGGAGGAGGAAGCAGAGTAGTAAGAGGAGACAACTGGAGGCAAAGAATGATGCCCTGCGATCCTTGGCGGTGGAAGGACGTGCGCCAAACAGCTCTCCGCCTGGGGCCCAGCCGCCACTACATTTAGCCAGTGTGCAGTTAGGGAGATATAGCGTCCCTGGCCGTGCTTACTGGTCCACGTATCTGTGGTTAGGTGGACCTTGCCACAGATGGTGTTGCGCAGTGCACACTTGATTTTATCCGATACTTGGTTGTGCAGGGAGGGCACGGCTCTCCTGGAGAAGTAGTGGCGGCTGGGAACGACATACTGTGGGACAGCAAGCAACATGAGCTGTTTGAAGCTGTCCGTCTCCACCAGCCGGAATGACAGCATTTAAAAGGCCAGTAGTTTAGAAATGCTGCCATTCAGGGCCAGGGATCTAGGGTGGCTAGGTGGGAATTTATGCTTTCTCTCAAAGGTTTGTGAGATGGAGAGCTGAACGCTTCCGTGTGACATGGTGGAGATGCTTGGTGACGGAGGTGGTGTTGTTGGTGGCACATCCTCTGTTTGCTGGGCGGCAGGTGCCAACATTCCTCCAGAGGCGGAGGAAGAGGCTGAGGCAGCAGCAGAAGAGGGAGCAGGAGGAACCTGAGCCCTTTCTTGGTTTTGAAGGTGCTTACTCCACTGCAGCCCGTGTCTAGCATGTAGATGCCTGGTCATGCAGGTTGTGCTAAGGTTCAGAACATTAATGCCTCGCTTTAGGCCCTGATGGCACAGCTGGCAAACCACTCGGGTCTTGTCGTCAGCACATTGTGTGAAGAAGTGCCATGCCAGGGAACTCCTTGAAGCTGCCTTTGGTGTGCTCGGTCCCTGTTGACGGTGGCCAGTAGCAGGCAAATTGTTTTGGCGACGGCTGCTCTGCTTTTGCACCCTGCACCCGCTTTTGTTACGCTGTTGGCTCGGTCTCACCACTGCCTCTTCTTCCGATCTCTGAAAGTCAGTGGCACGACCTTCATTCCATGTGGGGTCTAGGACCTCATCGTCCCCTGCATCGTCTTCAACCCAGTCTTCCTCCCTGACCTCCTTTTCGGTCTGCACACTGCAGAAAGACGCAGCAGTTGGCACCTGTTTTTCTTCATCATCAGAGACGTGCTGAGGTGGTATTCCCATGTCCTCATCAGGAAACATAAGTGGTTGTGCGTCAGTGCATTTTATGTCTTCCACCCCTGGGGAAGGGCTAGGTGGATGCCCTTTGGAAACCCTGCCAGCAGAGTCTTCAAACAGCATAAGAGACTGCTGCATGACTTGAGGCTCAGACAGGTTCCCCGATATGCACGGGGGTGATGTGACAGACTGATGGGCATGGGTTTCAGGCGCCACCTGTGCGCTTTCTGCAGAAGACTGGGTGGGAGATAATGTGAACGTGCTGGATCCACTGTCGGCCACCCAATTGACTAGCGCCTGTTCTTGCAAAGGCCTTACCATCCTTAGAACGGCATTAGGCCCGACCAAATATCGCTGTAGAATCTGGCGGCTACTGGGACCTGAGGTAGTAGGTTCAGTAGGACGTGTAGCTGTGGCAGAACGGCCACGTCCTCTCCCTGCACCAGAGGCTCCACCAACACCACCACCACGACCATGAACGCATCCCTTATTAGTTGTTTGCCCCAAAGTTAGTGTTCACAAAGCAAAGTAAAAAGTGGTTAAGTATGTTAAAAATAATTAACCGCCAGTATAAACCCTGATGTAGGGTATTGCACTCTATTTTTTTTTAAACTCTATATGACAGCGGTATTTGTGGCCTAAATGTGACACTCACTTATGCACGTCTTATCCCAGATGTGCAGTATATCTGTCACAGCCACTATCTCTGGCTGTGACCTTCCGTCCTTGCTCGTTCGGCGCTCCTCGCTGAAGTTTCGTTTATGTGTGTTATTTGTGGTTCTGTATGGGTTAACTCCCCTGTGTTCCTATTAGGAGTTAATCCTCTCTGTCTGCTCCATGGGTGTGGCCTCTCTGCTGCACCCATGGAACCTGTATATAAGGCTGAGGGTTCCTCAGTTCTGTGTCAGCTCTCCTGGTGTGTGTTGTCTTGTCCTGCTCCTTGTTTGTACTCTCTCTCCCATGCTGCTGACCCATGGGATCCGTGTCTGTCTGTCTGTGCTTTGTGGGTTTCCTACTTGTTCATTGATGTCCTCTTTCCTGTGTTTCTGTTATCTGTTCTGCCAGTTATGTTTTAGTTACCTTGTGTGTATTCATGTCTCTGTTCAGCAAGCACTTGCTGCACCTTTCTTTGCAGCAGAGTGCCATGGGTAAGGCCATGCAGTTTACTACTGGTGGAGCAAGTCCTTCTCTGCTCATTGTCACTCCTGTTTCCTTGCTATGTACTCCTGCTTGTGTTATTAGTTGCCCTGTTTGTATTTGCCTGTCTATGTTATGTATGCCTATGTGCCGTCGGTACCTTCTGGTACCTGTTGTCAATTCATTCCAGCTGTCACTGTCTAGTTCACGCTCCAGAGTGGACCCTGGCAACTTCCTGCTGCAAAGCCTATCCCTACCATCTGGGGCTCTAGTGAATACCAGGAGTTGCTTAGTCACACCCCTCTGGAGTATTACTAGACAGTGGCGCAGTGGGGGTTTTCTCCGACTGTGCTGACGGTACATAGAGCTCATGTTTTGTCTGTGCTGCCTTCCCTGGTTTTTGTTTGTGCAATAAACTCTTGTGTGTCTGTACCTGATTTCTGTTTGTTTATTGCTTGACGACGCGGTGGTCTCTCCTGGGACCTCCTACTCGTGACAATATCAGAGGGTTTTTTCACCCCAGTAACCAAAAAGCTGTATTTATGGCCTAAATGTGACAGTCACTGATGCTTGTCTAATCCCAGATGTGCAGTATATTAGAGGCTTTTTTCACCCTAGTAACCAAAAAGCTGTATTTCTGGCCAAAATGTGACACTTATGCACATCTAATCCTAGATGTGCAGTATATCAAAGGCTTTTTTTCACCCCAGTATGCCAAAGCCGTATTTATGTCCTAAATGTGACAGTGACTTATGTACGTGTAATCCCAGATATGCAGTATATTAGAGGGTATTTTCACCCTAACCAAAAAGCTGTATTTCTGTCCTAAATGGGACAGTCACTTATGCTTGTCTAATCCCAGATGTGCAGTGTATTAGAGGGTTTTTTCTCTCTAACCAAAAAGCTGTATTTCTGTCCTAAATGTGACAGTCACTTATGCATGTGTAATCCCACATGTGCAGTATATTAGAGGGTTTTTTCACCCTAACCAAAAAGCTGTATTTCTGTCCTAAATGTGACAGTGACTTATGCACGTGTAATCCCAGATGTGCAGTCACTCTGTTCGGATTAGTGTAGAAAGAGGCTGCAGCTGCTGTGAGGGAGAGATCAGGGAGAAATCTTATCAAGAATTGGTCTATGTACTCAGTGATCTACAGAAAAAAAGTTTTGTGGGTGCAGTGCTCAATTTTTTTAAGCCTGCCCTGAGCCAACTACTGCTGAAAACGAACTTTTTTTCTTCAGTTAGTCAATATCAATACATGATCGGCAGCCATTTTATGCAATGATAGTGCACCAGCATAGGCTATCTGCAAGTCCAGAAATACAGCTTTGGCATACTGGGGTGAAAAAACCCTCTAATATACTGCACATCTGGGATTACACATGCATAAGTGACTGTCACATTTAGGACAGAAATACAGCTTTTTGGTTAGGGTTCGCTCAACTCTACAGTTCGGGTACGCTTAACTCTACTTATCTGAGCAAACAGCAGCAGCAGCCTCCAGCAGTGAACACTTCATCCAGGAAGTAGTATAAACCTCAAAGTGAGGCAGTATGGGAGGGGATATAAAGGAAGACGATTAGTCTAAATATGTGACACCTGGCAAAAGGAAAGGAGATGACAAAGTGAAACCAAAACAAAGAACGTCATACAAGAGGTAGAGAAGAACGTCTGCCAGACCTTCTCACAGAACTGGCGGTGACAGTACCCCTCCCTCTACGGGTGGACTCCGGACACTCAGAGCCCACCTTCTCAGGATGAGACCTATGGAAAGCCCTGATGAGACGAGTGGCCTTAATGTCCGCCACTGTGACCCACATCCTCTCCTCAGGACCATAACCCTCCCAATGAACGAGGTACTGAAGAGAACCGTGGATAATGCGAGAATCCTCAATCCTAGAGACCTGAAATTCAAGATTGCCATCAACAAAAATCGGAGGATGAGGCAAAGAGGAGGGTACAGTGGGTTGGACATAAGGTTTTAATAGGGACCTGTGAAAAACATTATGGATCTTCCAAGTCTGAGGAAGATCAAGACGGAAGGCAACGGGATTGATGACGGACAAGATCTTGTAAGGCCCAATAAACTTAGGACCCAACTTCCAGGAGGGAACCTTCAGTTTGATATTCTTTGTAGACAACCACACCAGATCACCCACATTCAGGTCCGGACCAGGCACACGTCTCTTATCCGCCACACGCTTATATCTCTCACTCATCCTCTTCAGATTACCCTGAATCTTTTGCCAAATAAATGACAAAGACGAGGAAAATCTCTCCTCATCAGGTAAACCAGAAGACCCCTCTCCAGAGAATGTCCCAAACTGCAGATGAAACCCATATGCACCAAAAAATGGTAACTTATCAGAGGACTCCTGCCGATGGTTATTTAAAGCAAACTCAGCAAGGTACAAAAAAGAATACCAATCCTCCTGATACTCCGCCACAAAACAGCACAGATATGTCTCCAGATTCTGATTGACGCGTTCGGACTGACCATTCGACTGTGGGTGAAAAGCAGAAGAGAACGACAACCGAACCCCCAAGCGAGAACAGAAGGCCTTCCAGAATCTGGAAACAAATTGCGTGCCCCTATCAGAAACGATGTCTGAAGGAATGCCATGCAGTTTAACAATGTGATCAACAAACGCTTGCACCAGCGTCTTAGCATTGGGTAACCCAGGAAAGGGAATGAAATGCGCCATTTTGCTAAAACGGTCCACTACCACCAGAATCACAGTCTTCCCAGAGGAACGAGGCAGGTCCGTAATGAAGTCCATGGACAGATGCGTCCAAGGACAGGAAGGAATGGGTAACGGGAGGAGAGAACCCGATGGCCGTTAATGAGGGACCTTGGCACGAGCGCAGGTCTCGCAGGCTGCCACAAAACCCTCAATAGTCTTACAAAGAGCTGGCCACCAGAATCTCTGAGCAATGAGATCCACTGTGGCTCTACTCCCCGGGTGCCCAGCAAGGACAGTATCGTGGTGCTCCTTAAAACCTTGTGTCGTAAAGCGAGAGGCACAAACAACCTCCAAGGAGGACAAAGATCAGGAGCCTCTGCTTGGGCTGCCTGAACCTCTGCCTCCAAATCAGGATAAAGAGCAGAGACGACCACCCCTTCAGCCAAAATGGGACCCGGGTCTTCAAAGTTCCCCCCTCCCGGAAAACAACATGACAGGGCATCCGCCTTCACATTTTTAACCCCAGGGCGGAACGTAACAACAAAATTAAACCTAGAAAAGAACAAAGACCATCTGGCCTGTCTCGGGATCAGACGCTTGGCCGATTCCAAGTAGGCCAGATTCTTATGGTTGGTAAAAACGGTAATAGGGCGTCTGGCTCCCTCTAACCAATGGCGCCATTCCTCAAAAGCTAATTTGATGGCCAACAACTCCCTATCTCCCACATCGTAATTTCTCTCTGCAGAGGAGAGTTTCCTTGAGAAAAAGGCACACGGTTGCCATTTGGCAGGAGAGGGACCTTGAGATAAGACCGCACCCACACCTACCTCAGAAGCATCCACCTCAACAATAAAAGGTAGAGAGACATCAGGTTGTACCAAAATTGGAGCGGAAGCAAAACTCTTTAATACTAGAAAAGGCTTTAAGCGCATCTACCGACCACGAGGAAAAATCCACCACCTTTTTAGTCATATCAGTGAGTGGCTTAACAACAGAGGAATAATTCAAAATGAACTTTCTGTAATAATTGGCAAAGCCCAAAAACCGCATCAGCGCCTTCTGATTCTCAGGAAGCTCCCAATCAAGCACAGCGCGGACCTTCTCAGGGTCCATCCGAAAACCAGAAGAGGAGAGAAGAAAACCAAGAAATTGAATCTCCGTAACCGCAAACACACATTTTTCCAGTTTAGCGTACAATTTATTCTCCCGCAGAATCAGCAAGACCTGACATAGGTGGTCCCGATGAGTCTTGAAATCGGGAGAAAAAATCTAAATGTCATCTAGATACACCAGTACAAATTTCCCCATTAAATGATAAAAAATGCTGTTCACAAAAAGGTGGAAGACGGCCGGAGCATTCATCAAACCAAAGCCGATAACTAAATTCTCGAAATGACCCTCAGGGGTATTGAAGGCCGTGTTCCATTCGTCCCCTTCCCTGACTAGGTTGTATGCCCCTCTTAAATCCAACTTAGAAAAAACTTTAGCCCCAA
Organism: Bufo bufo; assembly: GCF_905171765.1. Lineage (NCBI taxonomy): Eukaryota > Metazoa > Chordata > Amphibia > Anura > Bufonidae > Bufo > Bufo bufo. Next base: position 491,924,836 of record NC_053389.1, read on the forward strand.
TAATCTGGTTAAACAGATCCGGGATCAGAGGAAGCGGATATGGGTCACGAATCGTGATACAATTCAGCTCCCTGAAATCCAGACAAGGTCTTAAAGAAGTATCTTTTTTCTTAACAAAAAAAAAAAAAACTGCGGCAACAGGTGACTTCGAGAGTCGGATGTGTCCCTTTCTCAGGCTCTCAGAGATATAAGTACGCATAGCGAACCTTTCAGGTTGGGAGAGATTTTATAATTGTGATTTTGGCAGCTTGGCGCTTGGGATGAGATTAATAGGGCAGTCTTACTCCCAGTGAGGGGGCAACTCCTGGACACCACTCTCGGAAAACACAACAGAAAATTCTGAGATAAAAGATTACACAGTCTTGGTAGAAACCTCTGAAAGAGACGCCGTGAGGCAATTCTCTCTGCAAAACTCACTCCAACCATTAATTTGCCTTGCTTGCCAATCAATGGTGGGGTTATGTTTAGTGAGCCAGGGTAGCCCAAACACTAGAGGAGTAGATAATCCGCTTAAGACGAAACATGACATATCCTCAACATGAGCGTCACCCACAGTCAAACGAATACTGTGAACTATGCCCTTTAACAATCTTTGAGAAAGTGGATCGGAATCGATAGCAAAAACAGGTATATCCTTTTCCAAAGTGCACACCTGGAAACCATGCATTGTTGCAAATTGATTATCAATAAGATTGACAGCTGCTTCACTATCGACAAAAATCTCACAAACAATGTTCTTGCTGTCTAGCGCCATCCTGGCAGGTAGGAGAAAACGGGAACTACAAGCAAACGGCAAACCTTCAATTTCCGCATCAACCTTGCCAATAGTAGCAAATGGAAAGTTTTTTTTATTTTTATTTTATTTTTTTATTTTTTATTACCCTCAGAAAACTCCATGAATCTCCTAGAGGGGCAAACATTAGCCAAATGATTTATACCCCCACAACAGAAACAAACCCTCCTCTGAGAGCTGAATCCTCTTGTAATGACCGGCGTCACGCAAAGGGAGGGAAATGGGAAGGCCCTGTCCAAGGGAGAGGGAAAGATGGTGACCCCTGACTCACCTTGCGGCTGGCACCTGACTGCCCTGACGTCCCTAGACGGGTTCCTCACCCGTACGCCGATCACGTGCCTAAACCCTGGCTTTCCCTAAGATGAGCCCTATGTAGTGAACGGGGTCGTGGGATCACTTGTCCACACCACTGACACTAAGAGGAAAACACCAAGGGAAGGACAGACAATACAGACAAACATATAATCCCAGGTGGGCGACAACAGCAGACCACCAAGGCCCAACAGGGATCCGGAGGGTAACGTTCTGGAACAACAACCAGGGAACACAGCTACACAGCTCCAGTGGGTCAGTATAGAAGTCCAGGCAGGAAGCTCTATATCTGGCAACCAGAGAAGTGAGAGATGGGAATATAAGGAGGTTGGGATTGCTGGACAAGAAACAGCTGAGGAGGAGAAGCTACGGATTCCTGAGTGAGCCAAAAAGGATTGCAAGGCAAACCCAGAAAGCTACCATTACTAAACAGCACTGTCTTTAGACATAGAGCGCGCAGCCACCCGCTGAGACTTCCTGACCCCAGGTATAACGGATCAGGCGTGGCTCTTGACACCCTCGTGACAGTACCCAGTTTCCAAGAGGGAACCTTTAATTTAATATTCCTAGTAGACAACCACACATAGTCATTCACTCCTAGGTCCGGACCTGGCGACCGTCTCTTATCAGCCATGCATTTATATTTACCTCCCATATTTTTCAAATTAGCTTGCACTTTCTGCCATACAGAAGAAAGATGACGAAAACCGTTCCTCTTCGGGAACCCCAGAAGACCCCCCCTCTTTGAAAGTACAGAATTGGGGATGAAAACCATATGCACCAAGAAATGGTGACTTGCCAGTAGATTCCTGACGGCGATTATTTATGGCAAACTTGGCTAACGGTAAATATGATGACCACACCTCTTGGTTTTCAGACAGAAAACATCTTAGATATGTCTCAAGGTTTTGGTTGGTACAATCAGTCTGTCCATTCGACTGAGTATGGAAAGCTGAGGAAAAGGACAAGTGTACCCCCAAACGAAAACAAACAGCTTTCCAAAATTTAGAAATAAACTGGGTTCCCCGATATGAAACAACATCGGAAGGGCCCCCGTGAAGCTTCACGATTTCACTGATGAATACCTGAGCAAGAGTCTTAGCATTAGGTAGTGCGGGTAACGCAATGAAGTGTACCATTTTGCTAAACCTGTCCACTACTACCAAGATAACTGTTTTACCCGCAGACAAAGGTAAGTCAGTGATAAAATCCATTGACAGATGTGTCCATGGCCTATTGGGGATGACAAGTGGCAATAAAGACCCTGCAGGACGAGTATGAGAGACTTTTGCGCACGCACAAGTAGAACAGGAAGAAACAAAATCCATTACATCCTGACGCAACCTTGGCCACCAAAAACGACGAGACAATAGCTCCAAGGTTGCTTTACTACCCGGGTGCCCAGAAAGTGCAGAATTATGATGTTCCTTTAATAATTCGAGACGCGGGTTTAACGGTACAAACAATTTCTCTGAGGGGCAAGAGACCGGGGCGTCCCCCTGGGCCTCTAACACCTTCCCCTCCAGAACAGAGTGTACCGCAGAGACAACCACTCCTCTTTGTAGAATGGGTACCGGATCACTCACATTACCCCCTCCAAGGAAACAACGAGATAGTGCATCTGCCTTGGTATTTTTTGCCCCAGGACGATAGGTAATAACAAAGTTAAACCTGGTAAAAAATAGCGACCACCTAGCTTGTCTAGGGGTGAGACGCTTAGCTGATTCGAGGCACAGAAGGTTTTTGTGGTCCGTAATAACAGTGACGGGGTGGATTGCCCCCTCTAAAAAGTGATGCCATTCTTCAAATGCTAGTTTAATAGCTAATAGTTCCCTATTGCCAATATCATAGTTCTTCTCTGCTGCAGATAGTTTTTTAGAAAAGAACGCACAAGGACGCCATTTGCCAGGAGACGGACCCTGAGACAGCATCGCCCCCACTCCCACCTCTGACGCATCAACTTCAACAATAAAAGGCTGGGAGACATCAGGTTGGATTAGTACAGGTGCCGAGGTAAACCTCTCTTTTAGAGAGGAAAAAGCAATTTTAGCGGCGTCAGACCATTTAGAAAAAACAGTCCCCTTCCTAGTCATGTCAGTAAGGGGTTTTACAATCACCGAATAATTTTTAATGAACTTTCTATAGAAATTTGCGAAGCCCAAGAACCGTTGCAGTGCTTTGAGGTTCTCAGGAAGATCCCAATCTAAAATTGCCTGGACCTTCCTAGGATCCATACGGAAACCTGAAGCAGATAATAAATAACCTAGGAACTGTATTTCCTGAACGGCGAAGACACACTTTTCAATTTTAGCATATAATTTATTCGTCCGTAGGACCTGCAGTACCTGTCTGACATGCACCTCATGTGTTTTCAGATCAGACGAATAAATTAAAATATCATCTAGGTATATCACCACAAACCTGCCGATAAGATGACTAAAAATGTCATTAACGAAATGTTGGAAGACAGCAGGAGCATTGGTCAGACCGAAAAGCATGACTAGATTTTCATAATGCCCCTCAGGGGTATTAAAAGCTGTCTTCCACTCATCCCCTTCCTTGATACGAATCAGATTGTAGGCCCCCCTAAGATCAAGTTTGGAGAACCACCTAGCACCCGCAATCTGATTAAACAGGTCAGGAATGAGAGGAAGAGGGTATGGGTCTCGGATGGTTATCCAGTTTAATTTGCGAAAATCTAGGCAAGGGCGCAGGCCCCAATCTTTCTTTTTAACGAAGAAAAACCCTGCAGCCACAGGTGAAGAAGAGGGTCTGATGTGTCCCTTAGCCAAGCTCTTGGAGATATAATCTTTCATGGCTTGTCTCTCCGGACCCGAAAGATTATATAACCTGGTCTTGGGTAATTTTGCACTGGGAATCAGGTTACCTGGGCAATCATAAGGACGGTGAGGTGGTAACTTCTGGCAACCCTTTTCAGAAAAAACGTCCTCAAAGTCCGAAACAAATGTAGGTAGGGTAGCTATGGAGATGACTAAGCAATTGCTAATTAAGCAATTTTCTCTGCAATGCTCACTCCACTCCAATATCTCCCTGGCCTGCCAATCCACCACTGGATTGTGCGCTACCAACCAGGGAAGACCTAATACCACAGGAGTGGGAAGCCCCTCCAGAACGTAACATGAAAGACACTCGTTATGGTGGTCCCCTACCCGAAGGTGTAAGTTATGGACAATGTGAGTGAGGTTTCTCTGAGACAGAGGAGCAGAATCAATAGCGAATATGGGAATAGGCCTCTGTAGCGTACAGAGAGACAAACCCATAGTGTGGGCAAAATGGGCATCTATCAAATTTACTCCTGCTCCACTGTCTAGAAAAAAAGAAATAGTCTCCGTCTTAACACCAAAAACAACAACCGCTGGCAACACAAATTGCGATGTTCGTATGGAGGAAACGTATACCCCCCGGCTGACATCCTCCACACAGCCTGGGGTTAGTAGTTTTCCGACGGTCTTTTGTTTTTGAGAAAGGAAGGACAGACATTAATAAAATGACCCCTCTCCCCACAGAAAAAACAAACCCCCTGCCTATGGCGAGCCTCAGGAGGACGGACCTGACGAGTAGTTCCTCCTAGCTGCATAGGCTCGTCTAAGTCCGTACAGACTAACTGCTGCTTGGGAGGGGTTACCAGTTGCTCCGGATTTTTCAATCTGTCCCTAAGACGTCTATCTATCCTGATAGAAAGGGACATAACCGCATCAAGGAATAAGGGAGTCTCATACAGCGCAAGCGCATCCTTAATCCTTTCGGATAACCCAGAGCAGAACTGACTCCTGAGAGCCGGGTCGTTCCACTATGTATCCGTAGCCCACCTACGGAACTCTGAGCAATACTCCTCTACTGGCCGCTCTCCCTGTAGGAGTCTCCGTAACTTTGATTCAGCCAGAGCGACTCAGTCAGGGTCATCATATATGAGACCCAAGGCCCCAAAAAATTCATCCACTGACCGGAGAGCCTGGGAATCAGTGGGTAAAGAGAACGCCCAGGATTGCGGGTCCCCCTGAAGCAGGGAAATAACAACCCCCACCCGCTGTTCTTCATTACCAGAGGAGTAAGGGCGCAGTTTAAAATATAATTTACAGGCCTCACGGAACGTCACAAATTTGTCCCTTCCCCCAGAAAATCTGTCACAAAGAGCAACCTTGGGTTCCGCAACAACCTGGTTACCTGTAGCAACCGCTGGGCTTGCGGTCTGTAGCAATTGCTGCTGTTGCTGGAGGACCGATGCCTTCAATCCTGACACCTCCAAAGACAGGCCTTGAAGTTGCTTTGACAAAGCAGCAATTGGATCCATACTGGCTTCTAAGTAGGTAGAAAGAAAAAATATTATTATTTTTTTTTACCTACACAAAATAAGGGCCAGATATAATGTAATGACCGGTGTCATGCAAAGGGAGGGAAATGGGAAGGCCCTGTCCAAGGGAGAGGGAAAGATGGTGACCCCTGACTCACCTTGCGGCTGGCACCTGACTGCCCTGACGTCCCTAGACGGGTTCCTCACCCGTACGCCGATCACGTGGCTAAACCCTGGCTTTCCCTAAGATGAGCCCTATGTAGTGAACGGGGTGGTGGGATCACTAGTCCGCACCACTGACACTAAGAGGAAAACACCAAGGGAAGGACAGACAATACAGACAAACATATAATCCCAGGTGGGCGACAACAGCAGACCACCAAGGCCCAACAGGGATCCGGAGGGTAACGTTCTGGAACAACAACCAGGGAACACAGCTACACAGCTCCAGTGGGTCAGTATAGAAGTCCAGGCAGGAAGCTCTATATCTGGCAACCAGAGAAGTGAGAGATGGGAATATAAGGAGGTTGGGATTGCTGGACAAGGAACAGCTGAGGAGGAGAAGCTACGGATTCCTGAGTGAGCCAAAAAGGATTGCAAGGCAAACCCAGAAAGCTACCATTACTAAACAGCACTGTCTTTAGACATAGAGCGCGCAGCCACCCGCTGCGACTTCCTGACCCCGGGTATAACGGAGTCAGGTGTGGCTCTTGACACCCTCTTGACACCTCTAATATCAGAGGCAAGCAAACCCAGCTGCATGGCCTACTCCTCAGAGGAGATTGAGACAGACTGAGACCCCTGCGCACTGAATAAGACACCCCACTGTCCTTGGGCTGAATATGACAGGAAAGAGTAGTCTCCTCTCTCTCTCTAAGACGCCTGTCAATAAGAACAGCTAGAGACATGGCAGACTCTAACGACGCTGGTCTCTCATGAAAAGCAAATGCATCTTTCAATCTTTCCGAAAGACCATGGCAAAATTGACTTCGGAGTGCAGCATCATTCCAACCAGTATCAGCTGCCCATCTCCGAAATTCAGAACAATATATCTCTGCGGACTGTTTACCCTGGCATAAAAGACGCAGTTTTGATTCAGCCAGAGCAATATCATCCGGGTCATCATATATCTGCCCTAGAGCTACAAAAAATTCATCCACCGATCGGAGGGGCCGTGCCCTCACCGGCGGCGAAAAGGCCCAAGACTGAGCGTTATTCCTGAGCAGCGAGATGATGATCCCCACCCTCTGCTCCTCATCACCAGAGGAATGGGAAAGTAGGCGAAAATTGAGTTTGCAAGCCTCTCTAAAGCGAACAAAATTCTCACTACCCCCGGAGAACGTATCCGGAAGCGAGATCTTAGGCTCAGAACAAACTCCATAAACGCCAGCAGAACCGATCACCTGAAACTGAGACACAGTTTTACGGAGATCAGCTACCTCCAGTGAAAGACCTTGTATGCGGTCAATCAAGGCTGAAACCGGATCCATGCTTAAGACAGTTAAGGCGGTTTATAATGTCACGGATGAAGTTGCAGATAGCTGGAACTTATAAATAAATGACCGACTGGCTTGATCCCAAACTAAGGAGCATATAGGCAAGCCCTTTAAAACCCTAAGAGCTCTCCCTGACTGCTATGCACATGCAAGGGTCTCAATGGTAACCTTATAATAGTGAGTGAGGGAATAGTGAGGGAACATGTCCACCGGCTCCCTGCACTTAATACGGACGGAGTCAGGGTCACCTAGAATCAAGCCAGCAAGGAAACACAATAAAGGAAAAGACTTATCTGAGCAAACTGCAGCAGCAGCCTCCAGCAGTGAACACTTCATCCAGGAAGTAGTATAAACCGCAAAGAGAGGCAGTATGGGAGGGAATATAAAAGAAGACAATTAGTCTAAATAAGTGACACCTGGCAGAAGGAAAGGAGATGACAAAGTGAAACCAAAACAAAGAACGTCATACAAGAGGTAGAGAAGAACGTCTGCCAGACCTTCTCACAGAACTGGCGGTGACATTATTAAAGCGGAGGGATCGAATGAAAGGGCCAATTAAAGACGAATTTTACAAATTTAAGTCCCTGTCACCTATGCAGAGCAGGGGTTTCTCATCGGCAAAAATGTCACCCACCAATGTAACAGACGATTTTAAAAAATTCCGGGCCCTGTTGACTATATACAGCAGGGGATTAGTCACGGCAAAACTGTGTTCATGTCACCAACCAATTCAACAGACAATTTTACAAAAAATAAGGTCCCAGTCACCTATGCAGAGCAGGGTTTTTATACGGCAAAATTGCTAAAATGTCACATGACAATGTAACAGACAATTTTTTGCAATTTAGGTCCCTGTCACCTATGCAGAGCAGGGGTTTATTCACGGCAGAAATGGTAAAATGTCACCCAAGAATGTAACAGATGAATTAGTAACATAGTAACATAGTAACATAGTACATAAGGCCGAAAAAAGACATTTGTCCATCCAGTTCGGCCTGTCATCCTACAAGTTGATCCAGAGGAAGGCAAAAAAACCCTGTGAGGTAGAAGCCAATTTTCCTCACTTTAGGGGAATAAAAAATTCCTTCCCGACTCCAATCAGGCAATCAGAATAACTCCCTGGATCAACGACCCCTCTCTAGTAGCTATAGCCTGTAATATTATTACACTCCAGAAATACATCCAGGCCCCTCTTGAATTCCTTTATTGTACTCACCATCACCACCTCCTCAGGCAGAGAGTTCCATAGTCTCACTGCTCTTACCGTAAAGAACCCTTTTCTATGTTTGTGTACAAACCTTCTTTCCTCCAAACGCAGAGGATGTCCCCTCGTCACAGTCACAGTCCTGGGGATAAATAGATGATGGGATAGATCTCTGTACTGCCCCCTGATATATTTATACATAGTAATTAGATCTCCCCTCAGTCGTCTTTTTTCTAACGTGAATAACCCTAATTTTGATAATCTTTCAGGGTACTGTAGTTGCCCCATTCCAGTTATTACTTTAGTGAAATGTATTTCCTTGTCGACTAGGTAGAGCAGGGGTATATCACAGCCAAAAATTGGTGAATTTCATCCAACAATGTAACAGACAAATTAGTAACATTTATTAACCTGTCCACTAGGTAGAGCAGGGGTATTTCACAGCCAAAAAGTGGTGAATTTCACCCGACAATGTAACAGAGAAATTTGTGAAATTTATTAACCTGTCTTGGGGCTCAGACTACTTGGCTGATTTGCAAGGGGGTGAGGTGAAGGACTGAAGTGCTGCAGGTGCCAACTCTGATCTTTCAGCAGGAGCCTGGGTGGGAGACAATGTGAAGGAACTGGAGGCATTGTCAGCCACCCAATCTACTATCGCCTGTACTTGTTCTGGCCTCACCATTCGTAGATCCGCATTCAGCCCTACCAAATAACGCTGAAGGTTCTGTCGCCTACTCGCACCTGAGGAAGGTGTTTCACTTGTGCGTGATCGACCACGTCCTCTCCCTGCAACAGGAGCACCACCAGCAGCACCATGACCGGGGCCATGTCCCTTATTTGAAGCTCTCCTCATTCTTTGCGTTCATCCACCAAACTAACAGATGGTTGATGTCAGGCAAAAAATGGAACCGCAAATAGTCAACAATTAAGTTCACTGAGAGTAAGGCAGTGCTGGTGTCATAAAGAGGAAAAATTTTATACAATTACTTCACGGTCCTAAGAGGCGAATTTTATACAATTACTTCACGGTCCTAAAAAATGTTAATTTGTCAACCAACAATGTAACTGCAGCATTGACTAGTTGTATTTGACTGTGACAAATGCAGCAAAGGCCCCAGATGTAGGGTCTTGCAAATACAGTAATTGTTGTTTTTTTAAACCCAGAATATAACAGCAGTATTTAAAGTTTTTATTTGACTGTCACAAATGCAACAAAGGCCGCAAATGTATTATCTTTCCTAAAACTGATGTTTTATTACAACAAGAATGTAACAGCAGTATCTAACACTTGTATTGGACTGTCAGAAATGCAGCAAAGGCCGCAAATTTATTATCTAAAATAGGTGTTTTTTTAATACCAGAATATAACAGCACTATGTAACGCGTGTATTTAACTGTGACAAATGCAGCAAAGGCGCCACATGTAGGGTATTGCAAAAAATGGTTGTTTTTTTAAAACCAGAATATAATTGCAGTATTTCAAGCTTGTATTTCACTGTGACAAATGCAGCTAAGGACCCAGATGCAGGTATTGTCAAAAATGGGTGTTATTTTAAACCCAGAATATTATTGCAATATTTCAAGCTTGTATTTCACAGTGACAAATGCAGCAAAGGCCCCAGATGTAGGGTATTGCCAAAAAATTGTGTTTTTTTAAACCCCGAATATCATTGAAGTATTTCAAGCTTGTATTTCACTATGACAAATGCAGCAAAGGCCCCAGATGTAAGTTATTGCCAAAAATTGGTGTGTTTTTTTTAAACAGAATTTTATTGCAGTATTTCAAGCTTAGCTTATACTTGACTGTCACAAATGCACAAATGCTGTGCTGGTGCACTGAACTTGCATAAAATGGCCGCCGACGCCACCTAACTTACAGACGGATAAAAGTTATTTTTCTGTGTCACTGGGCTCAGGGCAGGGTAAAAGATTGTGCACTGCACCCACAAAACAAATATGCGGTAGATCGCTGAGTTTACATGCAATTCTGATAAAAGATTCTTTCCTATTCTCTCCCTCACAGCAGCAGCATCCTATCCCTACACTAATAAGAGCAGAGTGACGTGCAGCGCTACTTAACTCAAGCTTATATAGAGGCTGGATCACATACTGCACTGGCCAATCACAGCCATGTCATTAGTAGGCATGGCTGTGATGACTTCTAAGGGCACACAAGTTAAACGCTTGTTGATTGGCTGCTCTGCAGCCTTTCAAAAAGCACCATTAACTCGCCGAACACCGAACCCGAACCTGAACTTTTACTGAAAAGTTTAGGTTCGGGTCCGGGGTCCAAATATCTTAAAGTTCAGTACGAACCCAAACTTTACAGTTCAGGTTTGCTCAACCCTAGTCACCACCTGACAATCCCTGAGCCTTTCCCTGACTGCTGACAACATGAGCAAATCCTTAAGGTGAAGGTGCTCATGCGCTGGAACCTAAGCCTATCTGAAACTGTAATAAACCCTTAGCTAGGGAGCTGGAGATAAGACGACTGCTTCCTAGGGCTAGGTGCAGGAACCAGCGTATTCCTGAGGCCTAGCCAGAACACACAACAAAAGAGAAGGAGTAGGACTTAGCTTAAGACGGACGGGGAGCAGGAGATCCACCAAACAACAGCTAAGAACTCCAGAAGCAAATATAAACTGCAAGGGCTATAGTGAGAGGTGGGTATAAATAGCACCACTAAATAGCTAATGAGCAGAACCTGTGGGAAGGTGGGATCCTGCCAAAAACCACAACAAAGAGAAACAGAACGATCTGTCAGATAGACTCACATACAGCAAGTCTGTCAGATATTCTCAGGCCTCTCACAGGGCAGGGCGTGACACCTGGACCCCGGGGTATTTGGCAATGAATCAGTTCAGGACGTGTGCTATGCATGGCACGTGTGTCATTTTGCGCTGTTTCAGCACGCTCAGCAGATTGGCACCGCTGTCGTACACCACTTTACCAACTGTCAAATTGAGTGGGGTTAGCCACTGATCAGCCGGTGACTGCAGAGCTAAAAGGAGTGCAGGACTGGTGTGGCTCTTGGCTTCTAGGCACAACAGCCGCAGCACAGCATGACAACATCTCACCTGACACGTCGAATAGGTTCTGGGGAGCTTGGGGGGTGCAGCAGAAGAAGCGGTAGCAGTGGAAAAGGAGGAGTCAGCCGAGGAGGAGACGGAGGATGGAGTAGGATGAGTAGAAGAAGAGGCAGTCCTGCATGCAATCCATGGCGGTAACACAAAATCCACACGGGTGCCACGGGTAACATGCATGACGGCCATCAGAAGGTTTACCCAGTGGGCAGTAAAAGTTATATACCTTCCCTGCCCGTGTTTGCTAAACCAAGTGTTTGTGGTCAGATGTAGCTTGGCACTGACACTGTGTGCCAGAGATACATTCACTTGCCGCTGAACATGGCCATATAGCTCTGGGATTCCATTCTGGGAGAAATATTTCCTTTTGGGGACCTTCCATTGCGGTGTGCCAATGGCCATAAATTTTCTAAAGGTCTCCTAGTCCACCAGTTTATATGGCAGTAGTTGGCAGCCTAGCAGTTCCGAAAGCCGGCAGCCAGCCGTTGGGCAAGAGGGTTATCCGGCGTCATCAACTTTTTACGTTCGAACATTTGGGCCACGGAAGCCTGCCTTTTGCCAGATGAACGCAATTACGGCACGGTGGAAGGTGGAGTGGAGGACAAATGGGAGGAGAGAGGAGAAGTAGAAGGAGGAGAAGCAGGACGTGGAGCGCCGGGAGTGGGGTTTTGGGGGTTCTGACGGTGTTGCTCCCACTGGGCTCGGTGATGGGAAGCCAGATGCTGTCTTAAGGCAGTCATCCCTAGGTGAGTGTTGGGCTTACCGCGACTTATGTGTTGACAGCACAGGCTGCAGATGGCAACACTATTGTCAGCAGCTGACACGTTAAAAAAAGCCCACACTGCAGAGCCATGTGCCGGCGTCCTGCGAGCGCCAGATTTGACCATGTATGGTGGATGGCTTTCTCCAGATACATTTGCAGTCTGCTTTTTGCCTCCTGTGCACTGTGAGTTCTGCCTGCTTCTCCTCCTTCTCCTCCCAATCTGCTGCTCCGTCTCTCCCTCTGAACTCCCCTCCTCTTCCTCTCTTGTGGACACCCATCTGATGTCCATCGACACGTCATCATCGTCACCTGTGAGGGATGAGACTCCATCTTGGTGTCTGCAGCAGCCATTTTACATTGTATGACCTCTTTGAAGTTAATAGATCAGAAACTTTGACATGCAAAAAGCCCCTGCAGGAAGTAACTTAGCCCCACATTTGCTATTTTTGATAGATGGAAACTGCTAGCTATGAAACTTATTTCCTGTATTCTGAATTGTATGCGTCTGCGGTTAATTGACATTTTCTGTTTCTATAAGCATATATACACTGCGTGCAGAATTATTAGGCAAATGAGTATTTTGACCACATCATCCTCTTTATGCATGTTGTCTTACTCCAAGCTGTATAGGCTCGAAAGCCTACTACCAATTAAGCATATTAGGTGATGTGCATCTCTGTAATGAGAAGGGGTGTGGTCTAATGACATCAACACCCTATATTAGGTGTGCATAATTATTATCCTTTCCTTTGGCAAAATGGGTCAAAAGAAGGACTTGACAGGCTCAGAAAAGTCAAAAATAGTGAGATATCTTGCAGAGGGATGCAGCACTCTTAAAATTGCAAAGCTTCTGAAGCGTGATCATCGAACAATCAAGCGTTTCATTCAAAATAGTCAACAGGGTCGCAAGAAGCGTGTGGAAAAACCAAGGCGCAAAATAACTGCCCATGAACTGAGAAAAGTCAAGCTTGCAGCTGCCAAGATGCCACTTGCCACCAGTTTGGCCATATTTCAGAGCTGCAACATCACTGGAGTGCCCAAAAGCACAAGGTGTGCAATACTCAGAGACATGTCCAAGGTAAGAAAGGCTGAAAGACGACCACCACTGAACAAGACACACAAGCTGAAACGTCAAGACTGGGCCAAGAAATATCTCAAGACTGATTTTTCTAAGGTTTTATGGACTGATGAAATGAGAGTGAGTCTTGATGGGCCAGATGGATGGGCCCGTGGCTGGATTGGTAAAGGGCAGAGAGCTCCAGTCCGACTCAGACGCCAGCAAGGTGGAGGTGGAGTACTGGTTTGGGCTGGTATCATCAAAGATGAGCTTGTGGGGCCTTTTCGGGTTGAGGATGGAGTCAAGCTCAACTCCCAGTCCTACTGCCAGTTTCTGGAAGACACCTTCTTCAAGCAGTGGTACAGGAAGAAGTCTGCATCCTTCAAGAAAAACATGATTTTCATGCAGGACAATGCTCCATCACATGCGTCCAAGTACTCCACAGCATGGCTGGCAAGAAAGGGTATAAAAGAAGAAAATCTAATGACATGGCCTCCTTGTTCACCTGATCTGAACCCCATTGAGAACCTGTGGTCCATCATCAAATGTGAGATTTACAAGGAAGGAAAACAGTACACCTCTCTGAACAGTGTCTGGGAGGCTGTGGTTGCTGCTGCACGCAATGTTGATGGTGAACAGATCAAAACACTGACAGAATCCATGGATGGCAGGCTTTTGAGTGTCCTTGCAAAGAAAGGTGGCTATATTGGTCACTGATTTGTTTTTGTTTTGTTTTTGAATGTCAGAAATGTATATTGTGAATGTTAAGATGTTATATTGGTTTCACTGGTAAAAATAAATAATTGAAATGGGTATATATTTGTTTTTTGTTAAGTTACCTAATAATTATGCACAGTAATAGTCACCTGCACACACAGATATCCCCCTAAAATAGCTAAAACTAAAAACAAACTAAAAACTACTTCCAAAAATATTCAGCTTTGATATTAATGAGTTTTTTGGGTTCATTGAGAACATGGTTGTTGTTCAATAATAAAAATAAATCGTCAAAAATACAACTTGCCTAATAATTCTGCACTCCCTGTATGTACAAATATGGTCATGACCTTCATGAGATGTGTGTGGGTGGCTTTTCCACCCCCTCCTCGCCAAGACAGTATAATATTATATGCATTTTGTTTGAATAAACAGAGACTTGTTTGATCACTCAAGTGTCGGTCAAATCAATGCTCAGGTGGGTTCTCATCATCATTATGGGCACATAAAATTTGGAACTCAGCATAAATTAGAGTAAGGGGTTTTTGCCCACACAATTTCTTTGGTGCCCAACGTGGGGCTTGACCAGTGAACTCTGACCTTATGGTTCCGGCCACAACAGGAGGAGACCCGGACTCACAGATACTACAAACAGCGCTGTAAGGTAAGAAGCTTATTCTTACAAAAATATATCTGTGTTTCCTGTGTCTTCACCTGGGTCCGAGACAGTGGGTCTATTGAAGTTTCTCTGTCGGTCAAGCCTTTTAAAATGGTAAGAACCTATTTATGCTGAGATATGAAATTTGATTGGTCTTGGTCTTGGGAAACGTTTGGTTTGGTTATTGGTGTTGTGATTTATGTACTGGTTGTTTGGATTTTGTATCGTATTACAGAAAATGCCCATAGAGGATATAGTGTACCATGGAGTCCTCTGAGAAAGTGTTAAGACAACATAGAGTTTTCCTATGTGTAATATACTGTAGTTGATACATTAATAGGAGATTAATAAGGAATTCAGCTATAAGGAAGCACATGGATGATTGTACAGTAATAACTGTAGATATTTCAGATGTCTGGTAGAGAAATTCTTAACACATAGACATGGGCAATACGAAGAGTATACCTGAGGGATATAAATTAGCGAAGCACTCTAACACATAGTCAAAGATGTAGGAGGAAAACAAGACAAGAAAAGACAGAGAAGGTGTTACAGGAGGTTGTGGAATGTTGGTGTTTGGCAGCAGAGAAAGTGAATAATGAGAAATGGCCAAATGTAACATTTGGAGGAAATTTGTATTATGACACAAGTGTAAAACATGACAATGACAGTAAGACAGAAAATAAAATATGTCCGCCAACTTCAGCTCCCCCACCGTCATATTCTGGGATGATGGACAGACCGGGCTGGACATGTTCAATGTGTGGAAACCAGAATCCTGACTGGACGGAAACTTGTAGAGCATGTGGGGCACCCCGACCTAGACTGCGTACAGGAATCTATCCGGTCACCATACGTACCGGATTCACCCCATAAGTCCCTCGATCTCCACCAGTGGATGGAGGAGGGGGACCAGGAGACGGGGAGACAATCATGCCACTCAGGCAACACCACCTGGTGGTCTAGTCCAATATGTGCAACAGCAATCATGTCTTACTCCCTATGGAGTCCTAAGGACCAAATGAGACTTTTAGGTTGAATTCATGACCCACTGACAAGACCTATGCCTGCCCACCGTATGTTACAACAGATACAAGCCACATATAGGGCAACATGGACTGACTTAAATGACCAAGTGGCCTTAAAAATAGGAGAATTACTATATAACCCTCTAAAAGAACAGTTACTGGCCGAGTATAATGAAAGTCAATGGGAGGCGACCAGGCACACCCTGCTCAGATGAGGGGAGGGTGCCTGGTTCATAGGAAAAGGTCTGAAAATGATGGAAACACCTCTAAACTCGATCAGGAACAGCAGAAAGGACCATGTCTGGTTGCATCTTGGACACCAATGTTGCTGCTGGGAACCATGTTGTCCGAGTTGTACGCCACTTTTACAGACTGACAAAAAAACGCACAAAACCCTGCCCCCACAAAAAAATTAATACTTTTAAAGGATTCATTCTTTCCTGTAGATTCAATTGTATATACAATGTAAGTGCTGCCAAAAATTACAAGGAAAAAGAGATACAGCCTCTATATCACATAAAGGAAGGCCTCATTCACATGGTGCTACAATTGTTCAGGTAGTGGGACTCGTACACTCAAAATACAAGGAACAGGAACTCCAATGCACCTTTGATTATACACGAAGGAGGGCATCATACACACCCTTTAAAAATTACTAATAATAGCCTGCTGCTGACCCTCAAAAAACATTAGGAGCAAGGGCCTGCTGGTTACCCTCTAAAACATTACAGGTGAGGGCCTGCTGCTCAGCTGACCCTCTTAAACATTATGGTTGAGGGCCTGCTGGTGAGCTGAACCTGGAAAACATTGGAGGTGAGGGCCTGAAGGTGAGGGAACCCCATAAAACATTGTAGTGAGGGCCTACAGAAGAGCAGACCGTATGAAACATTGGAGGTGAGGGCCTACAGCTGAGCAGACCATATAAAACATTGTAGTGAGGGCCTACAGCTGAGCAGATCGTATAAAATATTGGAGGTGAGGGCTTACAGTTGAGCGAACAGACCGTATGAAACATTGTAGTGAGGGCCTACAGCTGACCAGACCGTATGAAACATTAGCGGTAAGGGCCTGAAGGTGAGGAAACCCCATAAAACATTGTAGTGAGGGCCTACAGCCGAGCAGACTGTATGAAACATTGGAGGTAAGGGCCTACAGCTGAGCAGACCGTATAAAACATTGTAGTGAGGGCCTACAGCTGAGCAGACCGTATGAAACATTGGACGTGAGGTTCCTGAAGATGAGCGAACCCCATAAAACATTGTAGTAAGGGCCTACAGGTAAGCAGACTGTATGTAACATTGGAGGTGAGGTTCCTGAAGATGAGCAAACCCCATAAAACACTGAAGTGAGGGCCTACAGGTGAGCAGACCATATAAAACATTGTAGTGAGGGACTGAAGGTGAGCGAACCCCATAAAACATTGTAGTGAGGGCCTACAGGTAAGCAAACCCCATAAAACATTGTAGTAAGGTCTTACAGCTGAGCAGACGTATGAAACATTGGAGGTGAGGGCCTACAGCTGAGCAGACCGTATGAAATATTGGAGGTGAGGCCCTACAGGTGAGCGAACCACATAAAACAATGTAGGGAGGGCCTACAGCTGAGCAGACCGTAGAAAACATTGGAGGTGAGGACCTGAGGGTAAGCAAACCCCATAAAACAATGTAATGAGGGCCTACAGCTGAGCAGACCGTATGAAACATTGAAGGTGAGGGCCTACAACTGAGCAGACCGTATGAAACATTGTAGTGAGGTTCCTGAAGGTGAGCAAACACCATAAAACATTGTAGTGAGGGCCTACAGGTGAGTAGACCATATGAAACATTGAAGGTGGGGGCATGAAGGTAAGCAAACCCCATAAAACATTGTATTGAGGGCCTACAGCTGAGCAAACCTTAAGAAAAATTGGATGTGAGGGCCTACAGCTAATCAGACCGTATGAAAAATTGGCGGTAAAGGACTGAAGGTGAGCAAACCCGAAAAAACATTGTAGTGAGGACCTACAGGTGAGCGAACCCCATAAAAGATTGTAGTGTGGGAATACAGCTGAGCAGACCGTATGAAACATCGGAGGTGAGGGCCTACAGCTGAACAGACCGTATAAAACATTGGAGGTGAGGGCCTACAGCTGAGCAGACCGTATGAAACATTAGCAGTAGTGTCCTGTAGGTATGGAAACCCCATTAAACATTGTAGTGAGGGCCTACAAGTGAGCGAACTCCATAAAACATTGTAGTATGGGCATACAGCTGAGCAGACCGTATGAAACATTGGAGGTGAGGGCCTAAAGGTAAGTAAACCCCATAAAACATTGTAGTGAGGGCCTATAGCTGAACAGACTGTATGAAACATTGGCGGTGAGGGCCTGAAGGTGAGCAAACACCATAAAACATTGTAGTGAGGGCCTAAAGATGAGCGAATGCCATAAAACATTGTAGTGAGGGCCTACAGCTGAGCAGACTGTATAAAACATTGGATGTGAGGGCCTACAGCTGAACAGACCTTAAGAAACATTGGCTGTGAGGGCCTGAAGGTGAGCAAACCTTATAAAACATTGTAGTGAGGGCCTACAGCTGAGCAGACCGTATGAAACATTGGAGGTGATGGCCTTCAGCTGAGCAGGCAGTATGAAACATTGGCAGTGAGGGCCTGAAGATGAGCAAACCCTATAAAACATTGTAGTGAGGGCCTACAGGTGAGCGAACCCCATAAAACATTGAAGGTGAGGGCCTACAGCTGAGCAGACCGTATAAAACATTGGATGTGAGGTTCCTAAAGGTGAGCGAACCCCTTAAACATTGTAGTGATGGCCTACAGCTGAGCAGACTGTATGAAACATTGGAGGTGAGGGCCTACAGCTGAACAGACCTTAAGAAATATTGGCGGTGAGGGCCTGAAGGTGAGCAAACTCTATAAAAAATTGTAGTGAGGGCGTACAGCTGAACAAACCGTATGAAACACTAAAGGTGAGAACCTACAGCTGAGCAGACCGTATAAAACATTGGATGTGAGGTTCCTGAAGGTGAACGAACCCCATAAAACATTGTAATGAGGGCCTACAGCTGAGCAGACCATATGAAACATTAAAGGTGAGGGCCTGAAGATAAGCAAATCCCATAAAACATTGTAGTGAGGGCCTACATCTGAACAGACCGTATAAAACATTGGAGGTGAGGGCCTGAAGGTGAGCAAACCCCATAAAACATTGTAGTGAGAGCCTACAGCTGAGCAGACCGTATGAAACATTGGAGGTGAGGGCCTACAGCTGAGCAGATCGTATGAAACATTGGCTGTGAGGGCCTAAAAACGAGCAAGCCCCATGAAACTCTGTAGTGAGGGCCTACAGGTGAGAGAACCCCATAAAACATTGTAGTGAGGGCCTACAGCTGAGCAGACCATATGAAACATTAGAGGTAAAGGCCTACAGCTGAGGAGATAGTATGAAACATTGGAGGTGAGGGTCTACAGCTGAGCAGACCGTATGAAACATTGAAGGTTAGGGCCTACAGGTGAGCGAACCCCATACAACATTGTAGTGAGGTCCTTATGGTGAGCAAACCCCATAAAACATTGTAGTGAGGGCCTACAGCTGAGCAGACCAGATGAAACATTGGAGTTGAGGGCCTGAAGGTAAGCAAACCCCATAAAACATTGTAGTGAGGGCCTACAGCTGAACAGATCATATGATACATTGGAGGTGAGGGCCTACAGCTGAGCAAACCAGATGAAACATTGGAGTTGAGGGCCTGAAGGTAAGCAAACCCCATAAAACATTGTAGTGAGGGCCTACAGCTGAACAGACCTTAAGAAATATTGGCGGTGAGGGCCTGAAGGTGAGCAAACTCTATAAAAAATTGTAGTGAGGGCGTACAGCTGAACAAACCGTATGAAACACTAAAGGTGAGAACCTACAGCTGAGCAGACCGTATAAAACATTGGATGTGAGGTTCCTGAAGGTGAACGAACCCCATAAAACATTGTAATGAGGGCCTACAGCTGAGCAGACCATATGAAACATTAAAGGTGAGGGCCTGAAGATAAGCAAATCCCATAAAACATTGTAGTGAGGCCCTACATCTGAACAGACCGTATAAAACATTGGAGGTGAGGGCCTGAAGGTAAGCAAACCCCATAAAACATTGTAGTGAGAGCCTACAGCTGAGCAGACCGTATGAAACATTGGAGGTGAGGGCCTACAGCTGAGCAGATCGTATGAAACATTGGCTGTGAGGGCCTAAAAACGAGCAAGCCCCATGAAGCTCTGTAGTGAGGGCCTACAGGTGAGAGAACCCCATAAAACATTGTAGTGAGGGCCTACAGCTGAGCAGACCGTATGAAACATTAGAGGTAAAGGCCTACAGCTGAGGAGATAGTATGAAACATTGGAGGTGAGGGTCTACAGCTGAGCAGACCGTATGAAACATTGAAGGTTAGGGCCTACAGGTGAGCGAACCCCATACAACATTGTAGTGAGGTCCTTATGGTGAGCAAACCCCATAAAACATTGTAGTGAGGGCCTACAGCTGAGCAGACCAGATGAAACATTGGAGTTGAGGGCCTGAAGGTAAGCAAACCCCATAAAACATTGTAGTGAGGGCCTACAGCTGAACAGACCATATGATACATTGGAGGTGAGGGCCTACAGCTGAGCAAACCAGATGAAACATTGGAGTTGAGGGCCTGAAGGTAAGCAAACCCCATAAAACATTGTAGTGAGGGCCTACAGCTGAACAGACCATATGATACATTGGAGGTGAGGGCCTACAGCTGAGCAAACCAGATGAAACATTGGAGGTGAGGGCCTACAGCTGAGCAGACCGTATAAAACATTGGATTTGAGGTTCCTGAAGGTGAGCGAACCCCATAAAACATTGTATTGAGGGCCTACAGCTGAGCAGACCATATGAAACATTGGAGGGGAGGGGCGAGGGCCTGAAGGTAAGCAAACCCCATAAAACATTGTAGTGAGGGCCTACAGCTAAGCAGACCGTATGAAACATTAAACGTGAGGTTCCTGAAGATGAGCGAACCCACTAAAACATTGTATTAAGGGCCTACAGGTAAGTAGACTGTATGAAAAATTGGACGTGAGGGCCTACAGCTGAGAAATACACATAAAACACTGAAGTGAGGGCCTACAGGTGAGTAGACCATATACAACATTGTAGTGAGGGTCTGAGGGTGAGCAAACTCCATAAAACATTATAGTGAGGGCCTACAGGTGAGCGAACCCCATAAAATATTGTAGTGAGGTCTTACAGCTGAGCAGACAGATGAAACATTGGAGGTGAGGGCCTACAGCTGAGCAGACCATAGGAAATATTGGAGGTGAGGTCCTACAGGTGAGCAGACCGTATAAAACATTGGATGTGAGGGGCTACAGCTGAGCAGACCGTATGAAACATTGGGGGTGAGGGCCTGCAGCTGAGCAGACCGTAAGAAACATTGGAGGTGAGGGCCTACAGCTGAGCAGACAGTATGAAACATTGGCAGTGAGGGCCTGAAGGTGAGCAAACCCCATAAAACATTGTAGTGAGGGCCTACATGTGAGCAAACCCCATAAAACATTGTAGTGAGGTCTTACAGCTGAGCAGACGTATGAAACATTGGAGGTGAGGGCCTACAGCTGAGCAGACCGTATGGAATATTGGAGGTGAGGGCCTACAGGTGAGCGAACCACATAAAACATAGTAGGAAGGGCCTACAGCTGAGTAGATCGTATAAAATATTGGAGGTGAGGGCTTACAGTTGAGCGAACAGACCGTATGAAACATTGTAGTGAGGGCCTACAGCTGACCAGACCGTATGAAACATTAGCGGTAAGGGCCTGAAGGTGAGGAAACCCCATAAAACATTGTAGTGAGGGCCTACAGCCGAGCAGACTGTATGAAACATTGGAGGTAAGGGCCTACAGCTGAGCAGACCGTATAAAACATTGTAGTGAGGGCCTACAGCTGAGCAGACCGTATGAAACATTGGACGTGAGGTTCCTGAAGATGAGCGAACCCCATAAAACATTGTAGTAAGGGCCTACAGGTAAGCAGACTGTATGTAACATTGGAGGTGAGGTTCCTGAAGATGAGCAAACCCCATAAAACACTGAAGTGAGGGCCTACAGGTGAGCAGACCATATAAAACATTGTAGTGAGGGACTGAAGGTGAGCGAACCCCATAAAACATTGTAGTGAGGGCCTACAGGTAAGCAAACCCCATAAAACATTGTAGTAAGGTCTTACAGCTGAGCAGACGTATGAAACATTGGAGGTGAGGGCCTACAGCTGAGCAGACCGTATGAAATATTGGAGGTGAGGCCCTACAGGTGAGCGAACCACATAAAACAATGTAGGGAGGGCCTACAGCTGAGCAGACCGTAGAAAACATTGGAGGTGAGGACCTGAGGGTAAGCAAACCCCATAAAACAATGTAATGAGGGCCTACAGCTGAGCAGACCGTATGAAACATTGAAGGTGAGGGCCTACAACTGAGCAGACCGTATGAAACATTGTAGTGAGGTTCCTGAAGGTGAGCAAACACCATAAAACATTGTAGTGAGGGCCTACAGGTGAGTAGACCATATGAAACATTGAAGGTGGGGGCATGAAGGTAAGCAAACCCCATAAAACATTGTATTGAGGGCCTACAGCTGAGCAAACCTTAAGAAAAATTGGATGTGAGGGCCTACAGCTAATCAGACCGTATGAAAAATTGGCGGTAAAGGACTGAAGGTGAGCAAACCCGAAAAAACATTGTAGTGAGGACCTACAGGTGAGCGAACCCCATAAAAGATTGTAGTGTGGGAATACAGCTGAGCAGACCGTATGAAACATCGGAGGTGAGGGCCTACAGCTGAACAGACCGTATAAAACATTGGAGGTGAGGGCCTACAGCTGAGCAGACCGTATGAAACATTAGCAGTAGTGTCCTGTAGGTATGGAAACCCCATTAAACATTGTAGTGAGGGCCTACAAGTGAGCGAACTCCATAAAACATTGTAGTATGGGCATACAGCTGAGCAGACCGTATGAAACATTGGAGGTGAGGGCCTAAAGGTAAGTAAACCCCATAAAACATTGTAGTGAGGGCCTATAGCTGAACAGACTGTATGAAACATTGGCGGTGAGGGCCTGAAGGTGAGCAAACACCATAAAACATTGTAGTGAGGGCCTAAAGATGAGCGAATGCCATAAAACATTGTAGTGAGGGCCTACAGCTGAGCAGACTGTATAAAACATTGGATGTGAGGGCCTACAGCTGAACAGACCTTAAGAAACATTGGCTGTGAGGGCCTGAAGGTGAGCAAACCTTATAAAACATTGTAGTGAGGGCCTACAGCTGAGCAGACCGTATGAAACATTGGAGGTGATGGCCTTCAGCTGAGCAGGCAGTATGAAACATTGGCAGTGAGGGCCTGAAGATGAGCAAACCCTATAAAACATTGTAGTGAGGGCCTACAGGTGAGCGAACCCCATAAAACATTGAAGGTGAGGGCCTACAGCTGAGCAGACCGTATAAAACATTGGATGTGAGGTTCCTAAAGGTGAGCGAACCCCTTAAACATTGTAGTGATGGCCTACAGCTGAGCAGACTGTATGAAACATTGGAGGTGAGGGCCTACAGCTGAACAGACCTTAAGAAATATTGGCGGTGAGGGCCTGAAGGTGAGCAAACTCTATAAAAAATTGTAGTGAGGGCGTACAGCTGAACAAACCGTATGAAACACTAAAGGTGAGAACCTACAGCTGAGCAGACCGTATAAAACATTGGATGTGAGGTTCCTGAAGGTGAACGAACCCCATAAAACATTGTAATGAGGGCCTACAGCTGAGCAGACCATATGAAACATTAAAGGTGAGGGCCTGAAGATAAGCAAATCCCATAAAACATTGTAGTGAGGGCCTACATCTGAACAGACCGTATAAAACATTGGAGGTGAGGGCCTGAAGGTAAGCAAACCCCATAAAACATTGTAGTGAGAGCCTACAGCTGAGCAGACCGTATGAAACATTGGAGGTGAGGGCCTACAGCTGAGCAGATCGTATGAAACATTGGCTGTGAGGGCCTAAAAACGAGCAAGCCCCATGAAACTCTGTAGTGAGGGCCTACAGGTGAGAGAACCCCATAAAACATTGTAGTGAGGGCCTACAGCTGAGCAGACCATATGAAACATTAGAGGTAAAGGCCTACAGCTGAGGAGATAGTATGAAACATTGGAGGTGAGGGTCTACAGCTGAGCAGACCGTATGAAACATTGAAGGTTAGGGCCTACAGGTGAGCGAACCCCATACAACATTGTAGTGAGGTCCTTATGGTGAGCAAACCCCATAAAACATTGTAGTGAGGGCCTACAGCTGAGCAGACCAGATGAAACATTGGAGTTGAGGGCCTGAAGGTAAGCAAACCCCATAAAACATTGTAGTGAGGGCCTACAGCTGAACAGATCATATGATACATTGGAGGTGAGGGCCTACAGCTGAGCAAACCAGATGAAACATTGGAGTTGAGGGCCTGAAGGTAAGCAAACCCCATAAAACATTGTAGTGAGGGCCTACAGCTGAACAGACCTTAAGAAATATTGGCGGTGAGGGCCTGAAGGTGAGCAAACTCTATAAAAAATTGTAGTGAGGGCGTACAGCTGAACAAACCGTATGAAACACTAAAGGTGAGAACCTACAGCTGAGCAGACCGTATAAAACATTGGATGTGAGGTTCCTGAAGGTGAACGAACCCCATAAAACATTGTAATGAGGGCCTACAGCTGAGCAGACCATATGAAACATTAAAGGTGAGGGCCTGAAGATAAGCAAATCCCATAAAACATTGTAGTGAGGCCCTACATCTGAACAGACCGTATAAAACATTGGAGGTGAGGGCCTGAAGGTAAGCAAACCCCATAAAACATTGTAGTGAGAGCCTACAGCTGAGCAGACCGTATGAAACATTGGAGGTGAGGGCCTACAGCTGAGCAGATCGTATGAAACATTGGCTGTGAGGGCCTAAAAACGAGCAAGCCCCATGAAGCTCTGTAGTGAGGGCCTACAGGTGAGAGAACCCCATAAAACATTGTAGTGAGGGCCTACAGCTGAGCAGACCGTATGAAACATTAGAGGTAAAGGCCTACAGCTGAGGAGATAGTATGAAACATTGGAGGTGAGGGTCTACAGCTGAGCAGACCGTATGAAACATTGAAGGTTAGGGCCTACAGGTGAGCGAACCCCATACAACATTGTAGTGAGGTCCTTATGGTGAGCAAACCCCATAAAACATTGTAGTGAGGGCCTACAGCTGAGCAGACCAGATGAAACATTGGAGTTGAGGGCCTGAAGGTAAGCAAACCCCATAAAACATTGTAGTGAGGGCCTACAGCTGAACAGACCATATGATACATTGGAGGTGAGGGCCTACAGCTGAGCAAACCAGATGAAACATTGGAGTTGAGGGCCTGAAGGTAAGCAAACCCCATAAAACATTGTAGTGAGGGCCTACAGCTGAACAGACCATATGATACATTGGAGGTGAGGGCCTACAGCTGAGCAAACCAGATGAAACATTGGAGGTGAGGGCCTACAGCTGAGCAGACCGTATAAAACATTGGATTTGAGGTTCCTGAAGGTGAGCGAACCCCATAAAACATTGTATTGAGGGCCTACAGCTGAGCAGACCATATGAAACATTGGAGGGGAGGGGCGAGGGCCTGAAGGTAAGCAAACCCCATAAAACATTGTAGTGAGGGCCTACAGCTAAGCAGACCGTATGAAACATTAAACGTGAGGTTCCTGAAGATGAGCGAACCCACTAAAACATTGTATTAAGGGCCTACAGGTAAGTAGACTGTATGAAAAATTGGACGTGAGGGCCTACAGCTGAGAAATACACATAAAACACTGAAGTGAGGGCCTACAGGTGAGTAGACCATATACAACATTGTAGTGAGGGTCTGAGGGTGAGCAAACTCCATAAAACATTATAGTGAGGGCCTACAGGTGAGCGAACCCCATAAAATATTGTAGTGAGGTCTTACAGCTGAGCAGACAGATGAAACATTGGAGGTGAGGGCCTACAGCTGAGCAGACCATAGGAAATATTGGAGGTGAGGTCCTACAGGTGAGCAGACCGTATAAAACATTGGATGTGAGGGGCTACAGCTGAGCAGACCGTATGAAACATTGGGGGTGAGGGCCTGCAGCTGAGCAGACCGTAAGAAACATTGGAGGTGAGGGCCTACAGCTGAGCAGACAGTATGAAACATTGGCAGTGAGGGCCTGAAGGTGAGCAAACCCCATAAAACATTGTAGTGAGGGCCTACATGTGAGCAAACCCCATAAAACATTGTAGTGAGGTCTTACAGCTGAGCAGACGTATGAAACATTGGAGGTGAGGGCCTACAGCTGAGCAGACCGTATGGAATATTGGAGGTGAGGGCCTACAGGTGAGCGAACCACATAAAACATAGTAGGAAGGGCCTACAGCTGAGTAGATCATATAAAACATTGTAGTGTTGGCCTGAGGGTGAGCAAACCCCATAAAACATTGTAGTGAGGGCCGACAGGTGAGCGAACCTCATAAAACATTGTAGTGAGGTCTTACAGCTGAGCAGACGTATGAAACATTAGAGGTGAGGGCCTACAGCTGAGCAGACCGTATGAAATATTCGAGGTGAGGGCCTACAGGTGAGCGAACCACATAAAACACTGAAGTGAGGGCCTACAGGTGAGCAGACCATATAAAACGTTGTAGTGAGGGCCTGAGGGTGAGCAAACCCCATAAAACATGGTAGTGAGGGCCTACAGGTGAGCGACCCCCATAGAACATTGAAGTGAGGTCTTACAGCTGAGCAGACGTATGAAACATTGGAGATTAGGGCTAACAGCTGAGCAGACCGTATGAAATATTGGAGGTGAGGGCTTACAAGTGAGCAGACCGTATGAAACATTGGATGTGAGGGGCTACAGCTGAGAAATACACATAAAACACTGAAGTGAGGTCCTACAGGTGAGAAGACCATATAAAACATTGTAGTGAGGGCCTGAGGGTGAGCAAACCCCATAAAACATTGTAGTGAGGGCCTACAGGTGAGCGAACCCCATAAAACATTGTAGTAAGGTCTTACAGCTGAGCAGACGTATGAAATATTGCAGGTGATGGCCTACAGGTGAGCAGACCGTATGAAACATTGGATTTGAGGGGCTACAGCTGAGCAGACCGTATGAAACATTGGGGGTGAGGGCTTGCAGCTGAGCAGACCGTAAGAAACATTGGAGGTGAGTGCCTACAGCCGAGCAGACAGTATGAAACATTGGCGGTGAGGGCCTGAAGGTGACTAAACCCCATAAAACATTGTAGTGAGGGCCTACAGGTGAGCAAACCCCATAAAACATTGTAGTGAGATCTTACAGCTGAGCAGATGTATGAAACATTAGAGGTGAGGGCCTACAGCTGAACAGACCGTATGAAATATTGAAGGTGAGGGCCTACAGGTGAGCGAACCACATAAAACTTAGTAGGAAGGGGCCTACAGCTGAGCAGACTGTATGAAACATAGGAGGTGAGGGCCTGAAGGCAAGCAAACCCCATAAAACAATGTAATGAGGGCCTACAGCTGAGCAGACCGTATGAAACATTGGTGGTGAGGACCTACAGCTGAGCAGACCATATGAAACATTGCCAATGAATGCCTGAAGGTAAGTAAACCCCATTAAACATTGTAGTGAGGGACTACAGGTGAGCGAACCCCATAAAACTTTGTAGTGAGGGCCTACAGCTGTCACGGCGGGCGTGCACTCAGAATAACAGAAAACCTACCAACCAGGCTCTGGGCGAGAGACAGGGAAAGGGTCAACTCCTAGCTAATCCCTGACCTCTTTCCCTGCACTGCTCAGCCCACCTGCAGACCTTTAAGGTAGGTATGAGGTGTCCCCGTGCCTGGGCTGACAAAACCCTAACTTCCCTGAGATGGTGAAGAGGGGAAATAGGAGCAGCCTGCTCGCACAGAACCTGGATGGAAAAGATGACACAAAATAACTAAACCAGAAATCACACTTATCTCTCTGAGGCTACTTTCACACTAGCGTTCAGAGCGGATCCGTCTGATGTCTGCTCAGACGGATCCGCTCCTATAATGCAGACGTTTGTATCCGTTCAGAACGGATCCGTCTGCATTATAGTTTGAAAAACAAACTAAGTCTGAATGTAGCCTGAACCGATCCGTCAAGACTTTACATTGAAAGTCAATGGGGGACGGATCCGTTTGAAGATTGAGCCATATGGTGTCATCTTGAAGCGGATCCGTCCCCATTGACTTCCATTGTAAGTCTGGACGGATCCGCTTGCCTCCGCACGGCCAGGCGGACACCCGAACGCTGCAAGCAGCGTTCAGGTGTCCGCTCGCTGAGCGGAGCGGGGGCTGAACGCTGGCAGACTGATGCATTCTCAGCGGATCCGCGTCCACTGAGAATGCATTAGGGCTGGACGGTTGCGTTCAAACGGAGCTCACGAGTAGAGTTGAGCGAACACCTGGATGTTCGGGTTCGACGAGTTCGGCCGAACTTTCGAAAAATGTTCGGGTTCGGGATCCGAACTCGACCCGAACTTCATCCCGAACCCGAACCCCATAGAAGTCAATGGGGACCCGAACTTTTGGGCACTAAAAAGGCTGTAAAACACACCCGGAAAGGGCTAGAGGGCTGCAAAAGGCAGCAAAATGTAGTTAAATCCCCTGCAAACAAATGTAGATAGGGAAATGATGAGTTAACATAAAATAAATAAAAATTAAACAATATTAATTGGAGTGAGGTCCCATAGCACAGAATCAGGCTTCAAGTCACCCACCAATGGAGAAGGTCACTTACTATTATTTTGACCACAGCACCCAGACAAAGGAGAGAGGTCCCACAGCAGAGAACCAGGCATCATATCACCCACCACAGGAGTAGGCCACCATTTAGTTACTTTGACCCCTACACCCAGACGGAGGAGAGAGGTTACACAGCAGAGAATCAGGCATTTAGATCACCCACCACAGGAGTAGGCCACCATTGAATCAGACCCCGGCAACCATGTCAGATGGCACAAGCATAAGCTTTATATCAATCAGCACAGGAGAAGGCGACTTTGACAGACTTTGACCCCTACACCCGGACGGAGGAGAGAGGTTTCAAAGCAGAGAATCAGGCATTTAGATCACCCACCACAGGAGTAGGCCCCAATTTAATGGGACCCCGGCAACCATGTCAGATGGCACAACCATCAGCTTCATATCAATCAGCACAGGAGAAGGCGACTTTGAAAGACTTTGACCCCTACACCCAGACGGAGGAGAGAGGTTTCACAGCAGAGAATCAGGCATTTAGATCACCCACCACAGGAGTAGGCCCCCATTGAATCAGACCCTGGCAACCATGTCAGATGGCACAACCATCAGCTTTATATCAATCAGCACAGGAGAAGGCGACTTTGAAAGACTTTGACCCCTACACCCAGATGGAGGAGAGAGGTTTCACAGCAGAGAATCAGGCATCATATCAACCACCACAGGAGAAGCCACCATTTAGTTACTTTGACCCCTGCATCCAGGAAGAGGAGAGAGGCACCACAGCACATATTCTGGCATCATATCAGCCACCACAGGAGAAGCCATCATTGAGTTACTTTGACCCCCGCACCCAGGAAGAGGAGAGAGGCACCACAGCACATATTCTGGCATCATATCAGCCACCACAGGAGAAGCCACCATTGAGTTACTTTGACCCCCGCACCCAGGAAGAGGAGAGAGGCACCATAGCACATATTCTGGCATCATATCAGCCACCACAGGAGAAGCCACCATTGAGTTACTTTGACCCCTGCACCCAGGAAGAGGAGAGAGGCCCCACAGCACATATTCTGGCATCATATCAGCCACCACAGGAGAAGCCACCATTTAGTTACTTTGACCCCTTCACCCAAACAGAGGAGAGAGGTTCCACATCAGAGAATCAGGCATCATATCAACCACCACAGGAGTAGGCCACAATTTAATGGGACCCCGGCAACCATGTCAGATGGCACAACCATCAGCTTCATATCAATCAGCACAGGAGAAGGCGACTTTGAAAGACTTTGACCCCTACACCCAGACGGAGGAGAGAGGTTTCACAGCAGAGAATCAGGCATTTAGATCACCCACCACAGGAGTAGGCCCCCATTGAATCAGACCCTGGCAACCATGTCAGATGGCACAACCATCAGCTTTATATCAATCAGCACAGGAGAAGCCACCATTGAGTTACTTTGACCCCTGCACCCAGGAAGAGGAGAGAGGCCCCACAGCACATATTCTGGCATCATATCAGCCACCACAGGAGAAGCCACCATTGAGTTACTTTGACCCCCGCACCCAGGAAGAGGAGAGAGGCACCACAGCACATATTCAGGCATCATATCACACACCACAGGAGAAGGCCTCTTTCAGTGATTTAGGCCTTTGGACCCAGACAGAGGAGAGAGGCACCACAGCTCATATTCTGGCATCATATCAGCCACCACAGGAGAAGCCACCATTGAGTTACTTTGACCCCTGCACCCAGGAAGAGGAGAGAGGCCCCACAGCACATATTCTGGCATCATATCAGCCACCACAGGAGAAGCCACCATTTAGTTACTTTGACCCCTGCACCCAGGAAGAGGAGAGAGGCACCACAGCACATATTCTGGCATCATATCAGCCACCACAGGAGTAGGCCACAATTTAGTTTATTTGACCCCTGCACCCAGGAAGAGGAGAGAGGCCCCACAGCACATATTCTGGCATCATATCACACACCACAGGAGAAGGCCTCTTTCAGTGATTTAGGCCTTTGGACCCAGACAGAGGAGAGAGGTCAGAGATTAGCTTCATATCCCCCAGCACAGCAGAAGACCGCTTTATTTGACTTAGGCCTCAGCACCCAGACAGAAGACAGAGGTAGCATGGCAGAGGTTATGGCTTCATGTCACCCGTTAGTTTAACCGGCCACTTTCATCTGGTTAGGCCCCGGCGCCCAGACAGAGAAGAGTTTCATTCAACGGTGGGTTTCATAAAATTTGTATCAAATAAAGAAGTGGCCCGTAGCACAACAAGACATGTTTTAGGCAGTTAATAAGGACTACTCTGCACAAGGGAGGGACAGGTCCTGTGGGATCCATGCCTGGTTCATCTTTATGAAGGTCAGCTTGTCCACGTTGGCTGTGGACAGGCGGCTGCGCTTGTCAGTAATGACGCCCCCTGCCGTGCTCAATACGCGTTCAGATAAAACGCTGGCCGCCGGGCAGGAAAGCACCTCCAAGGCATAACATGCTAACTCTGGCCACGTGGACAATTTCGAAACCCAGTAGTTGAATGGGGCCGAACCATCCGTCAGGATGTGGAGGGGTGTGCAGACATACTGTTCAACCATGTTAGTGAAATGCTGCCTCCTGCTAACACGTTCCGTATCAGGTGTCGGTGCAGATAGCTGTGGCGTGGAGACAAAACTTTTCCACATTTCTGCCATGCTAACCCTGCCCTCAGATGAGCTGGCCGTGACACAGCTGCGTTGGCGACCTCTTGCCACTCCTCTGCCTTCACCTTCCACCTGTTCCCCTGTGACATGTGGGAATGCTCTCAAGAGCGCCTCTATCAGCGTGCGCTTGTACTCGCGCATCTTACGGTCGCGCTCCAGTTCAGGAATTAAAGTGGGCACATTGTCTTTATACCGGGGATCCAGCAGGGTGGCCACCCAGTAGTCTGCACACGTTAAAACGTGGGCAACTCTGCTGTCGTTGCGCAGGCATTGGAGCATATATTCGCTCATGTGGGCCAGGCTACCCATGGGTAAGGACAAGCTGTCCTCTGTGGGAGGCGTATCGTCATCGTCCACGGTATCCCCCCAGCCACGCACCAGTGATGGGCCTGGGCTGCCACCCCGCTGTGAACTTGCGTCATCCTCGTCCCCCTCCACCTCCTCCTCCTCATCCTCCTCGTCCTCCAGTACAGTGCCTTGGCTGGCGACTTGTGAACCTGTCCTCTGCTGCTTAAACAAACCTCCCTCTGAGCCACTTCGAACAGACTGGCCCGAAAGTGTTAGAAACGAGCCCTCATCCTCCTCCACCTGGGCCACCTCCTCTAACATCATTGCCCTAAGTGTTTTCTCAAGGAGACATAGAAGTGGTATTGTAACGCTGATAACAGTGTCATCGCCACTGGCCATGTTGGTGGAGTACGCGAAACAGCGCAGCAGGGCACACAGGTCTCGCATGGAGGCCCAATCATTGGTGGTGAAGTGGTGCTGTTCGGCAGTACGACTGACGCGAGCGTGCTGCAGCTGAAACTCCACTATGGCCTGCTGCTGCTCGCACAGTCTCTCCAGCATGTGCAAGGTGGAGTTCCACCGGGTGGGCACGTCGCATATGAGGCGGTGAGCGGGAAGGCCGAAGTTCCGCTGTAGCGCAGACAGGCGAGCAGCGGCAGGATGTGAACGGCGGAAGCGCGCACAGATGGCCCGCACTTTATGCAGCAGCTCTGACATGTTGGGGTAGTGGTGAATGAACCTCTGCACCACCAAGTTCAGCACATGCGCCAGGCAAGGGATGTGCGTCAAACCGGCTAGTCCCAGAGCTGCCACGAGATTTCGCCCATTATCGCATACCACCAGGCCTGGCTTGAGGCCCACCGGCAGAAACCACTCGTCGGTCTGTTGTTCAATACCCCGCCACAACTCCTGTGCGGTGTGGGGCCTGTCCCCCAAACATATGAGTTTCAGAATGGCCTGCTGACGTTTACCCCGGGCTGTGCTGAAGTTGGTGGTGAAGGTGTGTGGCTGACCGGATGAGCTGGTGGAAGCAGTGGAGGAGGAAGCCGAGTAGGAGGAGGAGGCTACAGGAGGCAGAGAATGATGCCCTGCGATCCTAGGGGGCGGAAGGACGTGCGCCAAGGAACTGTCCGCCGGGGGCCCAGCCGCCACTACATTCATCCAGTGTGCAGTTAGTGAGATATAGCGTCCCTGGCCGTGCTTACTGGTCCACGTATCTGTGGTTAGGTGGACCTTGCCACAAATGGCGTTGCGCAGTGCACACTTGATTTTATCGGACACTTGCATGTGCAGGGAAGGCACGGCTGTCTTGGAGAAGTAGTGGCGGCTGGGAACCACATACTGCGGGACAGCCATGGCCATCAGCTGTTTGAAGCTGTCTGTGTCCACCAGCCGGAATGACAGCATTTCAAAGGCCAGCAGTTTAGAAATGCTGGCGTTCAGGCCAAGGGCTCGAGGGTGACTCGGGGGGAATTTGCGCTTCCTCTCTAAGGTTTGAAATATTGAGAGCTGAACGCTGCTGTGTGATATAGTGGAGACGCTAGTTGACGGTGGCGGTGGTGGTGGTGTCGGTGGCACATCCTCTGTTTGCTGCTCGGCAGGTGGCAACATTCCTCTCGAGGCGGAAGCCGAGGCAGCAGCGGTAGAGGGAGCAGGGGGAGCCTCAGCGAGTGCCTGGTTTTTAAGGTGTGTACCCCACTGCAGTTCATGCTTTGCATGTAGATGCCTGGTCATGCAGGTTGTGCTGAGGTTCAGAACGTTAATGCCTCGCCTCAGGCTCTGATGGCAGAGCGTGCAAGTCACTCGGGTCTTGTCGGTAGGACATTGTTTAAAGAAGTGCCATGCCAGGGAACTCTTTGAAGCTGCCTTTGTGGGGCTGGGTCCCTGTTGGCGATGTCCAGTAGCAGGCGAACTCTGGGGGCGGCGGCTCGTCTGCTTTGGCCCCCTGCTCCCTCTTTGGCTTCGCTGTTGTCTCGGTCTCACCACTACCTCTTCCTCTGAACTGTGAAAGTCATCGCCACGACCTTCAGTCCATGTGGGGTCTAAGACCTCATCGTCCTCTGCATCGTCTTCCACCCAGTCTCCCTCCCTGACCTCCTCCTGTTCAGTCTGCACACTGCAAAAAGACGCGGCAGTGGGCACCTGTGTTTCGTCCTCATCAGAGAGTCGGTGACTCTGCTGTGGTGGTATTCCCATGTCCTCTTCATCTGGAGACATAAGTGGTTGTGCGTCAGTGCATGGTATGTCTTCCTCCACTGGGGAAGGGCTAGGTGGACGCCCCTGGGAAACCCTGGAAGCAGAGTCTTCAAACAGAAGAAGAGACTGCTGCATAACTTGTGTCTCAGACCGTTTCCCTGATATGCTTGGGGGTGATGTGACAGACTGATGGGCTTGGTTTTCAGGTGCCACCTGTGCGCTTTCCGCAGAAGACTGGGTGGAAGACCATGTGGTGAACATGCTGGAAGCACTGTCGGCCACCCAATCGATTAATGACTGTACCTGCTCAGGCCTTACCATCCTAAGAGCGGCATTGTGCCCCACGAGATATTGCGGTACATTCTGCCGGCTAGTTGAGGGAGTTCGTTCCCTACTGTGTGCGCCTGGGGCCGAACGGCCACGTCCTCTACCAGCAACAGAGGCTCCACGGACACCACCACGACCGCGTCCTCGTCCCTTAATAGTATTTTTCTTCATTGTTGCGATTCAACTCGCACCACAATGAAATATATTATTTTTTATAAGCAAAATCCCCTCACTGGAATACTTTCAGTCTTTTGACTGTATGGATTACAGATGGAATGACTGTTATATGTGAGTACCGCTTTCTTTGACAGATTCTAGTATGGGTACATATATGTTTTCCCAACCCCAGCACATTAGTTTGCTAATTCCAGATGTATGAAACGCAGGCCTAACTGTATCTAGTATATTGAACGCCAGATAAACTAACTTGGCCTTTTTTAAATAAAAAAAATTCCCTCACTGGAATACTTTCAGTCTTTTGACTGTATGGATTACAGATGGAATGACTGTTATATGTGAGTACCGCTTTCTTTGACAGATTCTAGTATGGGTACATATATGTTTTCCCAACCCCAGCACATTCGTTTGCTAATTCCAGATGTATGAAACGCAGGCCTAACTGTATCTAGTATATTGAACGCCAGATAAACTAACTTGGCCTTTTTTAAATAAAAAAAAAATTCCCTCACTGGAATACTTTCAGTCTTTTGACTGTATGGATTACAGATGGAATGACTGTTATATGTGAGTACCGCTTTCTTTGACAGATTCTAGTATGGGTACATATATGTTTTCCCAACCCCAGCAAATTAGTTTGCTAATTCCAGATGTATGAAACGCAGGCCTAACTGTATCTAGTATATTGAACGCCAGATAAACTAACTTGGCCTTTTTTAAATAAAAAAAATTCCCTCACTGGAATACTTTCAGTCTTTTGACTGTATGGATTACAGATGGAATGACTGTTATATGTGAGTACCGCTTTCTTTGACAGATTCTAGTATGGGTACATATATGTTTTCCCAACCCCAGCAAATTAGTTTGCTAATTCCAGATGTATGAAACGCAGGCCTAACTGTATCTAGTATATTGAACGCCAGATAAACTAACTTGGCCTTTTTTAAATAAAAAAAATTCCCTCACTGGAATACTTTCAGTCTTTTGACTGTATGGATTACAGATGGAATGACTGTTATATGTGAGTACCGCTTTCTTTGACAGATTCTAGTATGGGTACATATATGTTTTCCCAACCCCAGCAAATTAGTTTGCTAATTCCAGATGTATGAAACGCAGGCCTAACTGTATCTAGTATATTGAACGCCAGATAAACTAACTTGGCCTTTTTTAAATAAAAAAAATTCCCTCACTGGAATACTTTCAGTCTTTTGACTGTATGGATTACAGATGGAATGACTGTTATATGTGAGTAACGCTTTCTTTGACAGATTCTAGTATGGGTACATATATGTTTTCCCAACCCCAGCACATTAGTTTGCTAATTCCAGATGTATGAAACGCAGGCCTAACTGTATCTAGTATATTGAACGCCAGATAAACTAACTTGGCCTTTTTTAAATAAAAAAAAAATTCCCTCACTGGAATACTTTCAGTCTTTTGACTGTATGGATTACAGATGGAATGACTGTTATATGTGAGTACCGCTTTCTTTGACAGATTCTAGTATGGGTACATATATGTTTTCCCAACCCCAGCAAATTAGTTTGCTAATTCCAGATGTATGAAACGCAGGCCTAACTGTATCTAGTATATTGAACGCCAGATAAACTAACTTGGCCTTTTTTAAATAAAAAAAATTCCCTCACTGGAATACTTTCAGTCTTTTGACTGTATGGATTACAGATGGAATGACTGTTATATGTGAGTACCGCTTTCTTTGACAGATTCTAGTATGGGTACATATATGTTTTCCCAACCCCAGCAAATTAGTTTGCTAATTCCAGATGTATGAAACGCAGGCCTAACTGTATCTAGTATATTGAACGCCAGATAAACTAACTTGGCCTTTTTTAAATAAAAAAAATCCCCTCACTGGAATACTTTCAGTCTTTTGACTGTATGGATTACAGATGGAATGACTGTTATATGTGAGTACCGCTTTCTTTGACAGATTCTAGTATGGGTACATATATGTTTTCCCAACCCCAGCACATTAGTTTGCTAATTCCAGATGTAT